>NW_011888789.1:14224446-14243251 GCF_000151845.1 Pteropus vampyrus
ATTCAACCAACAGTGGATAGAAAACAGTAGCTTTCACATTCCCAACAGCAGTTTCCCGGCGGCAGATTTCCAGCCGCCAATCAAAAGTACCCTTTCCCATCTGTAGGTTGTTAAAAAAAAACTATGCAAGATTTTGGACTGGGCTTGGGGTGGACAGCGCTAATCCCATGCATTTTTCAAGGGGCAACTTTATATGCCAGGCATTTTGTTTGCTACGGTGGATGTATTTGTGAGAACATAAACACAGCACCTGCCCTATTGGAGCTTATAATTTAAGTGAAAGAGATAATGAGTAGATACAAAATAAAAATATAATTACGAATTGTAATACAAACTACGAAAGAAAGGTACAGGTATTATAAGCATGTATAACAGGTACTTGACCACTTGATCATCCTGAGGCCTAGATGTCAGTTAGAAATGAAACTTACTTTCAATACCAGACAACACTTTGAGTTCTCAAACATTTAGATGGATATAAAGCTGCTCAATGTAACCTGACAGTAATAAAGTAGTTTGAATTCAAGTGCCTGTATTCTGTTTAGTGTAAGGACATGGCTGCCTTAGTTCTGTATTTTTTATGGATTTTTCAGGATTATTTTGCCCTGAGGATCTGACTATCTTTTCCATACTTGGGCACCCCATCACCTAACCAACCACATGGTCACCCTGGCCTGGTTTACCTTTATGCCAGACAAGAGTCAGAACTCTATCCACCAGGTCCTTTAAAGAGGCCCTAACAACTCCCTGGGTCATCCTGAGACTGCGGGACATCCAATCATCTCTGATGACCGACTGGGTCATACAATAGGGGTCTGTCCTTCCTCTGGACAACCTGAAAACCCATTGCTGTCAGGATCAGAAAGCTGGTATATCTGTATTAATCATTATTAATCTAGGTGTCTATAAAATTAATATTATTTATAATAATATAGCAAACATTGTTGGTGAGAGAAAGGATCACTACATAATGGTAACAGGGTCCATTTGCTAAAATATTGCTATAGACTGAAAGTTTGTGTCCCCTCAAAATTCATATGTTGAAACCTAATCTCTAATAAGATGCTACTTGGAGGTGAGGCCATTGGGAAGTGATTAGGTCATGAGGATGGAGCCCTCATGAATGAGATTTTAAAAGAGGTCCCAGAGAACTCCTCACCTCTTCTAACATGTGAAGACACAGCAAGAAGACGACTGTCTTCGAACCAGGAAATGGGACCTCATCAGACACAGAATCTTCCAGCACCTTGATCTTGGACTTCTGGCCTCTAGATCTGTGAGAAATAAATGCCTATTGTTTATAAGCCATCCAGTCTCTGGTATTTTTTTTACAGCAGCCCAAACAGACTAAGAAAGAAGTTCTTTTTAAAATATGTGTACCTAAAAAAATAGTCTCTAGATATACAAAGCAATAAAAAAAGATTAATCTTCAGGGAGAAATAATAAGTTCACCATCTTAGAGAAATATTGCAATATATCTTTTTTGTTTTCAAATGATCCGGAAGACAAAAAAAATATCATCGAGAATATAGAAGATCTGTAAAACTCAATGGACATATACTTTTACACCCAACATTAGAAAATATATATTTTTAAAAATATGTGTGTGGTAGATATTCAAAAATCAATTATGAGTGATATCATGCAGAAAATCTCAGTAAATTTCAAAAAGCAAGTGTCGTATAGATTTTGATCTCTGAATGCAACACAATTAGGTTAAAAGTTAATAATAAATATTCTCTACTAAGACAACTAAAAGCTCATCAATGAAGAAGAACTGGAATATGCAATGGAATATTATATGGCATTTAATAATGCAGATTAGGAGATATATATATTAGTGGTCTATTGGTTCTTTCTATAAAGGGCTAATAGCAAATATTTTAGGCTTTGGCCCCCACTATTAAATCTGCCTTTGTAGTGCTAAAACAGCCAAAGACGATACGTAAATGAATTAAATCTGCCTTTGTAGTGCTAAAACAGCCAAAGACGATACGTAAATAAATGGGCATGACTGTTTTCCAATAAGAGTTTATTTATGAACATATGCTACAAAAACTTTTTGATTTTTTTAGCTATTTGAAAATTTCAAAACCAATCTCAGCTTATAGGCCATATGAAAACAGGGAGCAGGCCGGATTTGGCCCACAAGCCCCCGTTTGCTCACCAGTGATATCGATGAATCTCAGCAACAAAATATTAGGTTTAAGAGAAGCCCCAAAAGATAACATGTAGATGAGACTCTTTGGTAAATTAAAGTTTAAAAATTCAAATAAAAAACTATATACATACATATTTACATGTCTACATATATTGGTCTGATGCCTCTCCTTGGCCACAATGAATTCACTTATCAGAGAAGAAGACTATTTTTTATTAGCCACAGGACTTCAGGTCACAAATTATACAAAAGTAATAAAATGACTATATATAGTTATATATATAGTCTTATTTATAAATATAAATACAAAATTCATATATTTGCTCTTTAGAAATATATACCACATGAAAAAGACACAATGAATGCAGAATTTGGCACAGCAGTTATCTCTAATGAAAGGAAACAGGCAGACAGAAGGGAGGGCCATGATGTGGGTTATTGCCAGAGCCCTGGATCTCATTTGGGATAGTGGGCTATACAAAATGATTATACGGTCTACGGCCATGCCACCCTGAACAAGCCAGATCCCGTCTGATCTCGGAAGCTAAGCAAGGTCGGGACTGGTTAGTACTTGGATGAGAGACCACCTAGGAAGACCAGGTGCTGCAGGCATTAAAAAAAAATGACTATACAAAAATGGGCCACACATGGACAATGGTGACAGTGTGTGACAGAACAAAGATTATTATTAATCCAATTCTGTGTACTTGAGACTCACCAAAAGAAAAAAACAGTAAGAATTAGGTAGATTTAGGCAAAGGGGTGTATAAAAAGAGGTAGGAGAAATTATTCAGGTAGAGAGAATCTGGTGTACAAGAGCCCAGAGGAAGGATTCAGGGAACCAAAAGGAGTCTGTATGGTTGCCTCTGAGAGAGTAGAGGGGAGAGAGGTGTGTAAAGGGGATGGCGAGCCAGGAAGGGGCCAGATCACACAGGGCCCAAAGGTACTCGGGTTTATATCCCAAGAGCGATGAGAAACCACTGATAGGTTTTAAGAGGATGAGGAAGGACTAATAAAGATGCTGAGCTGTCTTGGATACACAGAACACTGATGTTTGTAAATAGATAGTATCTTAAATGAGGAAAACAAAGTTTACTACACCTCAGCGGTAGTCATCATGAAAACCAACGGCACAGTTTGTCATTTTGGTGGAGTTTTCATTCTGTAACAGATCAAACTGTTTCTAACAAACAAGTCGATTATGGTGGGAGCTAACTTATCTGCAGTAAGTATTGGTAGTCCAATCTCATTAGTACCGAGGTCTGGGGACTTGGTGAAGACTTCAGTGGACCCTTCCCTAAGGGAGCCTGTGTGTCGTGGGAAAGAAGCAGTGGTGATGGCTGGCAGGTGGGTGTCGGGCGAATATCATAACCGAATGCCTAAATGACATTTACATATATGCCCTGGAAGGTTAAAAAAGTGATAAGAACTGATTTACAGATTTAGGGAAAAGGGAGTTTTCTCCTACAGTCCCTCCTCCAGTCCCAAATAGAATAATATTTTACTATCAGCCACAAGAAACTCAGGTTACAAGTCAAACAAAGGTAGTAAAATGTCCAACTGATCCATTCTTGTTGCTTTCGCTAGCTTATTACCCCTATCGAACTGGTTCAGTTCATAATAGCTCTCCTTTGGCCACCAAGAAGCCCCAATATTACAGTCCTGGCTCTCAGGGACACCTCACACTCTGGCTAGGCCCAGGTCACCCCAGAGTGTGCATTCATTCATCTCTCTCATTAGAGATATCTCAGTCCAGAGAAAGTTTAAGAAGCTCTGGGGACTACTCAGCCTTTGACAAACAGGCTGGCATCTTAACCTCATCACTTCCAAGCAGTGTGACTGTAGACAAGCACCTGTTCTGAGCCTCATCAATTAAAAGGTGATAATAATACCTGGGACATTGTAATAATCAAAGGAAATAGAAGAATGCATGTCCAATAAACATCCCCCCATCCTTTTTCCCAGAAATTTCTGTCTACCTTTGTGTTTATGTCCCACGTCTATCCTGGAGTGAGTAGAGCGAATCAAGTGAAGAGGCAGAGACGAGAGTGGTTTGATATAAGCTGTTTCGCAAAAGATCTGAATTCTGGGAAGTAATGTGAGGAAACACTGATGTCACGTGCCAGAGAAAAGAAGTCAAAACATGGGGACTAGTTTCCCTAGGAATTATTGCTTGGGGAATTACTTAAGTGATGCCATTTCTTTCTGACATCCTCAGGGCACCCTCCAAATCCAGATTGCTTATTTTAATCTTAAATTTGTTCTGACTTTTCCAGGGGCAGATGGAAAAGTCTGAGGATTCTCCATTCCTGTAAACAGTGATGCCACTGTTCTCCCATCTTAGCCATTAATGCTCATCAAGGAGAAAAAGGATATTGTTTCCTTGGTCAAGGAAACCAAAACCTTTGATCTTCTTATTGAGTTGCTTGCAGACTTGTTGTCCCATAAGAACAACAGGACAGATTTGCCCAAACTGCTGGGGAAATGTTTTCTCTCTCTGGGGAACAATAACATCGGCAGATTTAGAGTTGCTCTGGGCGGGGGTGGTCAAAATCCTGAATTTTTGTCTACAGTCACGCCACGCTGAACAAGCCCAATCCCTTCTGATCTCGGAAGCTAAGCAGGGTCGGGCCTGGTTAGTACTTGGATGGGAGACCAGGTGCTGTAGGCATAAAAAATAAAAAATAAAGGATTGTAAGCTGACAAGGTCCTTGCAATCTGTGTGGTCAACCAAAGATTGCATCACCTAAAAAAAAATAAATAATTAAATAAAATCCTGAATTTTCTTTTTTGGCCATCTTTGTAAATCATTTGGCCTGTTGAGCCTTGGTGTCTAGACAATGACAAGCTACATCAGAAGACAATAACCATGATAATGAGTCCCTAACGTGATCTCGCATGGCCCTCAAAATAATACTCTGAAGTTGGGTGCAGGTATCAGTCCCATTGTTTAGATGAAACAACTGTGTTAGAGAACACAAAGTCACATGACCTGGAGGTGGCAAAACCAAGCCTATTGACTCCAAGTGTGAATTTTATTCTAATTTACAGGGCCTTTTAAGTAAATCATTACTTATCAAACTAAAAACCAAAGTGAAGAGTTGTTGGGTTTTTCACATTTAGTTTCTATCTGTAGGAAAACCAACACAAAGAGGAGAAGGAGAAAGAGGAAAAAAGCACAGTAGAGAAAAAACTATTGTGCCTTCTCTATAACTCACATTCCAATCTTGAAAAACTCATTGAAAAAGAACCAAAAAAATATAGATTTGTTTTATCAGATTGAAAGTAAAAGAAAAACAACTCCTGTTCCAAAATAATAAAACTGGGAGAAGACAACGATGAAGACAAAAATGTGAGGCTCACTGCTAATAATACTCAAGGCCTCTCTCCAGGGTCACACTGGCCTCTCAGGGTGCTTCAATTTATTGCCTCTTTTTGATCAGCCTTCATTTCTCCATCTTGCCTACACAGAGATAAAGAGAAAGCACTAGGGAAAGGTTCTGCTGAAATCCAGCAATACCATTCTCGGACACTCCGTGACCCACAGGTTATTCCATAACGCCGGTCTCAACACAGGAAGAGGCCAAACCTGTGCCAACGTCTCAATAAATTCATCAGTTTCTAGCCATCTCCACTTTTCTTTCCAAATGCACACAAGCTGTATTAGAGGCTTATCAAAGGTAGATATTACATACACTATTGTATCGCTGGTGGAATTGACCCCACACATGCACTTTTGGAAAGCTGTGACTGATCTACCAACCTGCAGCAGTGACACACACTAGCAGAGCTGGGTATGTGCTGCCTACTGTGGCCACTCTTTTATTAGGTCAGAGCCTGTGACTCCACCTCAGGACTCTAACAAAGGAGCAAGAACCCAAAAGTAAAAATTTTCATTTGAAAGAAAACAAATTCTTCTCAAAACATGTTTTTTTTTTTTTCAACTCAAAGTAAGTGCCAGATGTTTTTAGATTGAAGGTCAAACGAGGTTCATGAAGCATACTCCACTGACCAATGGGAACTTTAAGCTAGTGTTTTGCATGCCAAGTGCTACAGACCCCAACTCAACAGCCCCTTCTTTTTAAGGTCATACAAGGTTCTAGAAAACGGTCCATGAATACCACATAGAGATCCCCGGGCCAAAGTCTACTCCAAGCTGTTCATTCATAACAAGTCCACAGGGAACCAGATTGTCCAAGACTCCCCACATGGGCTTACTGCTCCCGCCCCAGGGCCCTTACCTGGGGGTGGGGACTTACAGGGGGGACTGGGAGCGCGGTTCTGTTACAGGCTGACTGATTAAATCCAGGCGCTCTGTTTATTTCAGAGTGCAAAAAAACACACCGAGAACTTACAACTTATATTACAGACAGGAAACGGCACTCCAGAGACACCCATGTCTGAAACTCGAAGACCCTTCGGGGCCTCTTCTCAAACAGGGGCCGATTCTTCCCTGGCTGGGGCCCGTTTCTGTGCCTCTGGATAGAAAGGATATTTCTGTCTTCTCACCCTGGGCAGTTCAGGCTCTGCTGGCTATAAATTACGTATTTTAAATGTACTTAGTCTTCCTTTCTTCGTACATTTAAAAGCAGATGGTTTAAACTTAAACCCAGCCAGGCTCTCTCAAAAGAGACAGTCCTTATAAACCGCCATTAAAATCCCCTTAAAAATGTCTTCTTAATGCACAGCAAGAACAAGGCGGTATCTGGGCAGCCAGAGGACTGGGGAGGGAAGGGGGACTGTGAAGCGGTCTCAGCCTCATGAAGTGTAGTAACTTTCCAGGGCTTGTTGAGACACAGAGTTTGGAAGGGGACCGTGCGAATGGGATTTCTGAGTCCTTGGTATCAAAGAGACTCACTCTCAAGTACCTACTCCCTCCCTCGCACGCACACACATCATAGCTGGCCTCCTCGCCCTGTCTCTCATATCAATATCTCTGTGGAAATTTTAAAAAAGAAGAACAACTCTTTTCTTTCTTCCCTGATGGATTAGGAGCCCCAGGCTCTTCTGCATTTTCACTGGTGAAATGGGCCAGCAAGAAAACATAAGATCTCATCATCTCCTTCGAAAGTCTAACTACCCAATGTGCACATCTCACTTGCAGGCTGAGATCCCTTCAACTCGTGTGCACCAGAGAGCACCAAAATTAGCAACAAGAATCCCACTGTGAAGCAAGCTGGCACTTCTGTGTGGGCCTCACTCCCTCAGCTGTCAAAGGCAGGAGAGGACAGGTTGACCTCTCAGGTTTATTCCAGCTCCAGAGCTGCACTCATCATGTGCTCCCATGTTCAAGAAGGCTGCTGCCTCTGGAGCCTTTGCTTTAAACTCTCTTCCATAACCCAGCAATGAATGCAAACGATGGGGAAAATGAGAGAAGGAAACTGGCTAACATGTGATAGTGATAAACCCACTTCAGAGCCTTTGGCTGTAAGCCTTAAAGATCTACTTTAACAATTTAAGCAGGGTGAGTTTGTCGGACTGA
This sequence comes from Pteropus vampyrus, assembly GCF_000151845.1. Lineage (NCBI taxonomy): Eukaryota > Metazoa > Chordata > Mammalia > Chiroptera > Pteropodidae > Pteropus > Pteropus vampyrus. The sequence goes on from NW_011888789.1 coordinate 14,232,090, forward strand.
AAGGAAAAGCATGCTGACCAACAGAGCAATTGGAAGATGCGAGGGGCAGATTTGCAGAATTCCCAGAGACGAAGCCGTGAACAGTCCCATTATGATACTGACATCGGGATGACTCATCTCCAACTGACTTTTATTCCTAGTATATTCACTGAAGATTCCAGTCCTGGCAGAAGAAGAATCTTTAGGGCCCATCTGAATCATATACTCACTCCCATGGCTATGGGCAGGGTCTAGTGACTGATAGCCCAACCAGAAACACAGGGAGAGCGAGAGATGGACGCTCCGGAAGGAAGGGACGCTTTGTAGGCAGAATCAACAGATGCCCACTCTAAGTGGTCACCTCTGGGTTGTCATGATTTTTTCCTGCTTTTGAAGCTTTTCTGTGATATCTAATTGTTTTACACATTAAAATTCTACTGTTCTACAATGATGTGTGTATGTGTGTCCACATATATATTTACAATACATACATATGCATAAAATATATACATTATACATATACGTTACATATTACATATATTCTTGAGAAGATCAACACTGGACTTCCTAATCCCTTAGTATGAGTGTATCTTAATCAGAGGCTGTTTTCTAGCTAAGAGGGTTTCTGTCCGGCACTAAAACACTAAGAGCCCTGGCAGTTGAAAGAGCCTTACAGGTGATAGGTGCTCAAAAATGGAATGAGGAAAGCTACAGAAAGGAAAGATAAAAGCTAGCTACGTCACACATTGACCAGTACTCTCTCCACCTGCAGTCACCTGAGGGGTCGACAACCCCCCTGCCCCCGCACAACAATGTCACTCTACCCTTCTCTTCAGTGAAATAGCTAATAGATCCACTTTGAGAACAATTTTCCAGTCTTTAACCTATGGTTGCAAATAAAGCAGATACTAAATGTCCTCCTCACTCCACATCACTGCCTGTCCCTTAGAATAAAACACAGCCTGGTATCTGTAGGACGGGTATGCTAAACAAGCTCAACTAGTGGAATATGAGAAAGCACAACTATTTTTGACTCCTACTAACCCATTAAAGTTGATTTATCAGGAAGCCTTTCCCTCTGCCTTAGATGACAACTCAACAAGTTAATGACATGTCTTTGTTCCATTTTACCTTAGAGGTAGTCCCATGTTGACTCTAAGTCATACAGCATGCTCTCAGTTCAGAAATTAAGTTTTCTACCCAAGATATTAACCCACACTTCTTTCCCTATTTTTTCTCCTTGATAAAGCCTATAGTAGGTGGGCAGCCAGTTTTTGGAGAGAGGTAAAGCCACTTCTGTTCTCTTTCTCTGCTCATCTCCTCCCTCATTCACTAGCTGATGTTTTGAATCCTGCCAGGATGTGAAGGGGGTGAGGGGGACACTGGGGAGGAAGGTAAAGGGTAGGATCATTTTTACCTGTGAATGCATTCACATTCACTGACCCAGAGGTTAGTGAAAGCGGGCTCTCTAGTGGGCATCTCCGTGAGTCCTTTGGGAGTCCTCGAGCTGGGTTCCTCCAAATGTAACTACTCAGATGTGGACTAGGCTCTCCTTCAGTGATCTGCTCTGCCCACCAAGCTCTTCCTTCTGCGGCTGTCCATGCCACACCTAGGAGGTCCTCATGGCTCACATGTCATCCATAGGAAAAGTTACATCCCCCTTGTTTCATCTTTGGAGTAGATCATTCTTTTTCAACTCAGCCTCTACTCTTCCATCCTGCCCCAGACCACTCAATGTTTCTAGCTGCAAGTCAAGTCCCCAGATATGAACCTCCCCAACTGCAGGGAATATTTTCAAGCTCTGCAAGTTGTCCTGTTAAAGAAGTTCTCTCTCTCCTGCTCCTCTGTCTCTCTCATCTTAAGTGAAGCAGGAATCTCTTCTGACTTTTCAAGGGGCAGGGTGAAACCCCTGAAGCCTCTCAGGGGTGGGGCAGGGCTCACAGGAATGGTGGCAGCACGACCCCTCCCAAAGGCCTTTCTCACTCTCATATTTTTGACCTTTTTTCATTCCCATCATGAGGGAGGGGAACGAATTCTGGAGTAGCTACTTCAATGATTTCTTCCAGCTGATATGTTCTCACACTCATTTGGGCATCTAAGATTCACATCTGAGTCAAAACTTCAGCATTAACTTTACAATATTCCTAATGAGGTCCTCACCCCATGTTATAAATGAGGTAAGTGAGGCTCGGGAGCTGATCAGCTTGCCTGAGCTCACTCAGCAGGCACCGGGGGAAGGCCAGAATTGAACTCACATGCTAGTTCTCTCTCCCTTACATTGCACCAGGCTGACTTCCTAAGGGGAGGGAAAGTCTGACCTGCTCCATAATATGGGGTTCAATCAATTCCTGGTAGATAACTATGGGCTTAGAATATCATTTGGTCCTTGTAGATCAAAACACCTGCCCTTAAGCATGTATTAGGTCCTCACTTAGCGAGGGAGTGCCAGGTGCCCAGTACCTTGCACACTCATTCTAGTATTTAGACTATACAGGTATGTCCAGTTATAGGTATGCTCAGAATCCACATTTACACAACAGCCTAATGAGGGGATAATACTTTTTTGTGTTGTAAAAAACAAAAAAGGTCACCTATAGTTTTCTTTAAACAGTACAGTGTCCCTCCCAATCAAATCAGGTACGACTGGACCTACCAAGATCTAATAGCCCAAAGAGCCTCTTTATAAAGTGAGAACTGCCCCTCCTCCCATCCTTGCCATGGACTCCAGGACCTCACACTCAGTGGACTTTAAGACAAGAGTCTTTTTGGAGAGAAATGACTTGCCTTGATCCAAGAGAGCAAGTTCAGGGCACTCTCATGATAACCTGCCATGTGGAAAACCTGCACAAGATAGCCTGAAATTTCCTCCCAAGTGCCGAGTGCTGGTATTTTTTCCTAAAGGGAGCATCTTTGCCAAAATAATGTTGAAAGTTTGGCTAGCTTTTAAAGAATCTGAACTTTATTTTTCCCCGAGTCAAAGACTTGGCCAAGACAGGGATTTTAAAGAGATAGCAGAAAGAAGTAAAGAAAGCAGACAGAAGGGGATCTATGAGAGAAGATCCCCTTCTGAGAGTTTGATACAAAGACTTGTTAATCAAATGAGAGAAGATGAGGAAAGGGAGGATGGGAGCGAGAAAGGAGAGGGGGCTTCAGGTAAGGGAAAGAAATCCTCCAGCCACCTGTGGAGGCTGCTCTCTGTTTCCACACCACCCGTCCGCCTGTCCCCCACCTCTGGCCACGGAAGGCCCATCATCAGTGACTCATGAAGATCAAATCTCTGCAAATTTCATTCAATTAAAAACAAGCAAACAAACCAACCTCAGGTGCTCTGGCCTAGAATACCTAGAATACCTTCCACCTTACCCCTCTCCCAAATCACTCCCATCTAGGCAAATCTCGTCTGCGATCCAACGTCCTCAAAGGAGGCCACAGGGGTCAGTTGCTCCCCCTGAACACATCCTTCAAAGTCCTCACTTTTAAGGTGACGTGACAGTCTTTAAAGATTCTTTAAAGACCTCCTTAAATCCAGGAAGAAAACACATTTGAAAAAGACCGGGTGACAGGGTGGAGTTCATCAAACATTATTGTTTTTTTCCTAGGATGCCGCTTCATACACACACACACACACACACACACACACACCCCGCCAACGGTTCAGGTCCCAACTGCTCTCCCCCATGCGGCCCTGCCTCTGGGCTCACCTCCCCTCCATGTACACCTGGATCGGTTTCTCCTCTCTCGTCTCCCTCTTCAGGAACAACTGGGCTTCCGGCCCACAGTACACACACACCCATGTTCAATTACATGTTCTTGATGTCCTTTTCTGTGAGTTAATCCTGTCTCCCCAAGTGGAGTACAGACTCGCTGAGATTAAGTGTTTTATTCTGCTCCTTGATTACCTCCCTCCCCCCCTCCACACACACACTACCTGCTCCTCCAACCCTACCCAGCTTAGCACATAATGATCTCTCCAAACATTTTCCCCACCCTGCAGCCCATGGACCCCAGACCTGCAGCGGGCACATTTAGCGCTGCCTAGCTCAGAGCTGTGATGTGGAGTAGCTAAACCTGTCAAATCACAAACCCCAACCAGAGTTAGGGGCCACAGAGATTGTCCAGGTCTGTCCCTCCAAGCATCCCCAGTTCATTCCCTGTCTTGGCCATCAGATGGCACCACGATTCCACAGGTCACCCAGGACTGGGCGTCTGGGAGAGAACTTGATCACCCTGCCACTGCCCCTTCTCCTACAGTGTGCCACGCTGCCTGGACCGGGTGTCCAGCCCCCAGCAGCTCTCTAGAGGGGGTGGCAGGAGTCTGAAGGTGTCTGCGACGGCACTCCTATTCCAGGCTGCGTTTCTTGCCCCACCCCACCTTCACAGGGCATGTTAATTGCCTGGCACATGAGGCCACCGCACCTCTGTGTGCTGAGGGCGATGGAGTAGATAAGCAGGGCGTAGCAGAGCCATCCAGTGGCTCTCGACTGGTCAGGACAAGCAGTCCCAGGTTCCCCCAAACCCCCAGGCTTCCTGCATCTCCATCTGCCCCCACCTACGCCCCTTCCTGATTTGAGCAACAGAGTCAAACACCTGCCTAGTGTTCCCTGATGAAAGTCATAGTGAATGAAGGGAAGAAGGTGTCCAAAGGACCCTCTGCCCCAGAAGCCACATTTCCCCAAATCCTATAGCTTTTCTTCCTAAAGCCACTTTGATTAACAAGTCTTTGTATCAAACTCTCAGCAAATAGATTGTGTGTGTTATGGGGGTGGGCAGCGGGGGGGGGGGCAGAATTCACCCAGTATGTTTATTTTTACTGATTGGCCTTTATTCCCTGAAGGCATACAAATTGGATGATGTTGAATAATCTTGATTTCAAATCAGCGCAACCAGTGCTGTGGCCACAACACCAACCCGTGGAGCCTCTAATGATGTGGAAGAGAAAGAAGGTAACACAACTTTAAACAAGTTACTAACAATAAAAAAGATATGAATATTTTAACTTAAAAACCACATGATCAGTCTAGCACACGTGAACTGCATGCCAGCAATCACATGAAAGTACACAGAGCATACCGAGGTCCATGTATAAGTTGAGCTTAATTTTGAGTTTGCATAATTTCTAAGACAGATATTAAATTTTAGAGTTCATCTTCTCTCTCTCCCTTTCTCTCCCACACACTGTCCTTTGAGTCAGATGTCAATTGATTGGTTACTTAACACCAGAAACCTTTCCCTGATCCACCAAAATCGAGTACAGCACGCTCCAGAGCATCTTAGACTGTCTGTGGTCCCCATTGCATTGACTCCTGAGAAAGGCAGCTAAGTTCCATTCTTCTTTGGTGCTGGCACTGTGCTCTGCAGATATTAAGCCGACAAACACATGCGGGGGCGGGGGCGGGGGCGGGGTGCGTATGCACATGCACGCCGTGCAGACTCTCAAGACCACAGTTAAAGAGGAATTAGACTCTAAGGAAATCTGCCGGAGAGCTGCTGGGACAAGACACCCTCTCTCCCAAGCCTCATGGATGCTTTTCCAAATGCCAGCGAGAAAGGAACTAGTGCAGACATAGGTGGTCCAAACTGCCTACCCTTCAAGTTGACATCTGCAGATTGCAGGCTGGGGGTTGGGGTGCGGACACAGACACCACCACATAACTTAGAGTCAGTTGAAAACTGCCTCAAAAAGGGCAATATGAAACCTCTCTTCCTTCTGGTGCCAGGAATTTCCACTTCTGACAGCCCCTGAGGGCAACACCCTTTTCTAGCTGCCTCCAGCCCTAGGAACCACAGTAGGGAAATCGCAGAGCTTGTCAGGCGCCTCAGCCACAGCGTCTTCATCTCCTGCTTTATTGTCTGTTCAGCCCCAGCTAAGGAAAGCCCCTGAGGTCCACCCTCCCTAAGCCAAGCCAGGGCCACGGTGCAGAAACGCTTCACAATTCTCTCTTTCTGTTTTTTTAAAACCTACATCCATAACCTGCTTCATTGGGGTTTTCTCTTTCACCAGGGTCCTACATTTTCTAGGACTGAAAATAAATACATAAAAATTTTTTAAATCAGAAGATTTATAATCTTGCTTTTCTCTGATATTTTCTGTTGGCCAGAAGTAGTAAGGGATTCTTGCTTTCTGCTCCTCTTGGCTTAACAAGGATATAGGGAGGCCAGCACAGCATCTGGGACATATCCAGATTCCTCATGGGATCAAAAAGGCCCCACAGAAGTGAGGTCTTCACTGTGGTCTCCCCACCCCACCTCACCCGGGACCCCCTCTAACCCTCCCTCAGCTTTTTTCACATCACTTACCTCTGCCTAAATTATAAATTTATTCATTTGTCTGCTCACGATCTGTTTTCTTCACTAGGATTTAAGTTTCTTAAGGTCAAGAACATTGTCTCAAGAACATTGCCTCACCCTCCTCTCCTCAGGTCTGGGCACACTTAACTCTTCCTCCTTTACTTGCCTCCTTCCAGATCTCAACCTCAACCGCTTCTCCACAGCTAAGTCCCTCCCCACCACCCACCTGCCCCAAGAGAAGTCAGACCCCAACACACATTTTCTACCTACCTATACTTTTTCTTCACAGCATTTGTCATGGTTTGTGATGCTGTAGTTGTTTGAGAGACTATTTACTCAATGACCTCTGCACAATAACTGCCTTTTTCTCACCGCTGTGTTTTCTGCTCTTAGCACAGTGTCTGGCACATAGCAGGTGCTTAATAAATATTCACATTTGATATTTATTATGACTACATGAACAAAAGTTTCCTTCAAACCCTTGGTTTTGAGGTAAAGGATATGATTTACAAAGATAGAAGTTATGCCCCAGGTTACCAAGAAGCTTTTTAAAATTTTTTCTGGGCAGACTTCCCTAAATTTTCCTACTTTCAGAAGCCAAACCACATAGGATTTGGACTCATTCTTTTTCAGCCATATGCTGAGCATGATTTTCTAAAGTGGGTACTCACTCAGAAGGATGGAGAGGTGAGATTAGAGTGGTGGTGGTGGGGGGGCGGGAATGGGTGATAATGGGGGAACAAGAATGAGGTAAAGGTTACTGGGTACTTTTGAGGCTTGGTCTTTCCACACTACTGACTACCATTCCACCCTCCACCCTCCCCACCATCATCTTAGGAAAAGACAAGAAACAATCTGTTATCCCAAAACACCTCGGCAGTTAAGATTGTAAATATGTCTGTTTTTACTTAGTACCATAAGATTAACAAGAAACCTTGGGTCCAATTTCACAGCATAAGGAATCTAGGGGAATCATGCAATTGGATCCTCTAATTTTAATGATAAAGGAAGCAAGGTCCACGAGTTAACTACTTTTCACACTATTCAGTCCCACCTCCCAGAACCACATGCCACTATCTTGGTGGCAAGTTTTGTTTTTTTAAATTAGCTAAATTTTCCAACAACATCATTTATTGCTGCAGAATATAGTAACACGAGGCAGATGATTGCTGACAAGAACAGTATGTGTGTACTAACTACATATCAAGTCTTCTTTTGGGTTGCCCCTAAAGCAGCCTCTGAGACAAAGACTTGAGTGCAAGCGGTTGACTCAGGAGCTCTACAAATATCCTGGGCTGCTAGAAAGACAAACAAGTGGGTCCTAGAACAAATTAAACCTGAAACATCGCTGGAGACAAAAATGACAAAAGTGAAGCTGTCCTACTTCCGGCACATCATGAGAGGTTCTTTGGAAAAGACAATACTGCTGGGAAAAATAGAAGGCAGCAGGAAAAAAGGAAGACCAAATATAATTTGGATTGACTCCATAAAAGAAGCCGTAAGCACGAGTCTATAGGAGCTGAGCAAAGCTGTTCATAACAGTTCTCTGTGGACATCACTCATTCACAAAGTCGCCAGGAATCAAAGCCAACTCAATGGGATGCAACAATGTAACAAGTCAATTTGTAAGTAATGTCAGGAGTGAGGAGGCTGGGGGAGGTAAAACAGCAAAGAATAAGAAAGTCTGTAATTTGGGTGCTAATGGGCAGATTCTCATTTCCCTGGGGACAGCTCAGATGGGACCCACTGAGGGTGAGGCAGCTGGGTTAGTTAACTCCCAGCTCCTATCCCTCCTCACCTGAGCTTGCTCGGGAGGCTGATGAGTGAGCAGTACTTCCAATCTGACCACTAGCTGTGCTTCCTCAGCCATAGCATCTGGAAGCAGAGAGACCATGCAGGAAGCTGGGGGGATATGGAGCTGGCTGCAGGCAGCCTCTAAGATAGATCAAGGGGTATCCACAGACTCTCTCCCTACCTTTTGTCTCACCCATGTGAACTGCAAAGTCATATAAGGCACAATGCCTGATCTCAGATCCCTACAACTAGAAAGGACCTTGGAAATCACCTAATAGGAGGTCAGCAAATGTTTTCTATAAAGGGCTAAATCATAAATGTTTTAGGTTTGTGGGCAATATGGTTTTTATTGGGACTACTCAAACCTATGTTGTGGTGAGAAGCAGCCATAGACAATATGTAAAAAATTGAATGTGGCTGTATTCCAACTCAACTTTATTTATAAAAACAGGGTCAGGGGTTGCATTTTGGCCCACAGCCATTATTTGCTAACTCCTGATCTAAACAAATTGCTTCATTTTGGCATTGAAGAGACTGAGACCTGCAAAACTGACATCTGCTCAGGTCACAGGCTTGCTTCTGAGCCAGTTCAGGTTTTATTCTCATCGGTAGACTTTCCATCTAAAAAGACCCGGGTCTCTTCCCAGGCTCAAATTGCATGTTTTAGCCAACCAAGCCAATCAGAGCTTAGACTCTGCTAACCAGACCCTCAGGGGGCAAAAAGCTACACAGGGCGTAGTCCCTGCCTTAGAGGTGTCATTATTGGGGAGGAGACCAGGTACATGCCCTTAACAAGAACTTGACAATATGGGACACTACAGAGAAGCCAATTATGCTTAATAGAAGAGGTCTGTGAAAATCTCCCATGTCTCATAAAATGCTGTGCACATGGATGGTTTCATACACACACTGTGTTGGACAGCTTCTGTTTTTGCCTCCAGATCCAATTTCTATCCTTCACCCTGCTCTAAGTCCCTGGAGAGTGCACTATATAAACTACAACAGCAAGCTCATGTCCTCAGGCTTCCTGTTGGGTTCACCATTGTGGGGAAAGGTGGGGAGGGGAGAGGGCGAGGAATAAGATCAGGAAATTTACTCTCCAGTGTCCCTCCCAGAGGGGTCACTACAAACTGGCTGCTTTCCTCTACCAAAAGTCCTGCCAGACCGGTTCTGATACAGTCCTTCGGTCTTAAGGGTGGTAAAGTCACCCTCTGATGCCAGCCCTGGGGTTCTTCACTACCTTTCATGCTGTTCCGACATGGTTCCCACACCTTTGCATGAGTCCCTTTATTAAACACCCCTCAAATTACCTACTTTCAGTGTGCCATCTGTTTACCGCTAGGCTCCTAACTGCTACATTATGAAGTGAGTTAAATGAATATCAAAGGGTGTCCATGCTATGGTACTCTGGTGAGAGAAAGGAAATTTCATTGTGGGTTGGACAGGAAATGCTGAATGGTCCTTGAGGATGGGGTGTAAATGAAGCTGAAAGAAGTAGATGGAGAGCCACTTCTGGAAGCAGAAAGAGGATGGTGGTATATATGTGGCGGTGGTCAGCCTCTAATCCTCGGCCCCAACCTTAGCAAGAGGAGGAAGCCCAGGAAATGTAGTCCAGACTCTGTGAAAAGGCCAGGAAGACCTGCACTCCAAATGGAGAAAGAGGCTGCCACTGACCTGCCAACTGTTGCCACAGAGCCAAATGAAGAATTGAATGCCCCGGAGAGTGGGAGGGAGCAGGCGTGCCCCGCAAAGGGATTCCAGCATTCACAGACATCTGGTCAATCTGAACATCTGTAGAGCAGTCAGTGAAAGATTGCAATTCTTCTCAAAAGGGCATGGGGTTAGTTTCGGGGCCTGGTGTTACCAACAAGTCCCACCCTGCCTTTAGGGCCAGACCCAAGACCCAAGAGCCATAAACTAAAGAAATCTGCAAGAAATAGTGTTGCCAGACATCAGAAAGAATGTCCTTCTGTCTTGGTGGCATGTACTGGGAAGAAAGCTAATGTCTGGTCACACACAAGCAAGGTATCAACATCACACCCCTCATCCCTTCTCCCTAGTACAAATACAACATTGAGAAGGAAAGCAAAGGCCAGGACACATCGTTTCCAAGTGGATTACATGCCCCATTTAGCAGCCTTCGCCGTGGATTATTTAGGCACTATTAGAGTCAGAGCTCTATAAATTGGATGTAAAATTCATGCAGGTTTTCTGTAGTTTATCAAGTTGATGACTCCTTAAAACATAGAGCAAGAATGTGCCAAAGAGCAAAGAGGGAGGGAAGAGATGGGAACTTTTTCAAGTTAACACTGCATTTAGAAAGCGAGATTTAGCAAGTCGCTCACTCAGCCCAGGGGTATTTTGGGGAGGGTCTGGTTCTTCTACTTGACCTTGGCCTCCAAAGCGAGAGATGTTGCCCCCGGTTATTTTTTATGGATTCATCAAGCACAAGTTTATTTTTTTCTGCAGAGATTTATATTTTTAATCCATACTGACTCCTAAGCTCTCTAAATTTACTGCCTTTGAAACAGTAATACTTCCTTTTATTTATCCTAAGTTGTACTTCTTCCAAGTGTGTCCCTAAATTGGGTATTCTGGAAAGTCTCCCTTCTGTCTATTCCCACTCATCAGTTTATTAGACTTTGATTATATTTGTTTTAGAGTCTCATTCATCCAGTTGGCATGTTTATTGAGCACCTACTACGTGCCAGAAAGTAGATTCTCTGGCTCCTCCCCATCATTCCTTGGATCATTTTTGGTTATTCTTCCCTGTTTTTTACCCCTTGACTTGCCCATGTAAATAGCTTCGTTGACCTGCAAGATGAAATGGGCATATCACCAGTCTCTTTTCACAAACGAGGAAACCATGGTGCTGAGAAATTTCATTCTCAGGGATCTGCTGCTACATGCCTGCGGTCTTGTGTGAAGGAAATGAGCAAAGCAGTTTGTAGACCTGGGCTCCAATTCTGGCTCCATTGCCTGCCAGCCTGGTGATCCTAGATGTGCTGATGAACTGCTCTGAGCCTTAGTCTCCTGATCTGTAGAGTGGGAATACCACTTCTCTGAAAGCTTGTTGGGGAACTAAATAAAAAAACTTTTGC
>NW_011888789.1:14244776-14249216 GCF_000151845.1 Pteropus vampyrus
GAACTAAGCTCACAGTGCCTGGGACTTGCAAGTTGAGCAGTGATATGATAAAACTTGTTCCTGGAAGAGCATCTGGAATCCATGTATGAGATAGACTGGAAGGAAGAAAAGTAGAATAAAGACTGAGTCACCATCTAGGAGGCTCTTAAAAGAATCAACATGACTAGTAATTTAGTGGCTATAAATCTTCATCCAGAACTGTGATACTGTGATTTATAAGAAATAGATATTTGGTCTTTGGGTTCTGGCACAGGGTTCCTAAAACTCTTAGAATTATCTTAGAGAAGGTGTCTTCTGTTATACTCAGGAGGTGACTTTTAAGAATGCCCTTAGGTCACCTAAGGATGAGGCTGGTTGCCAAGGGAACCAACCATGTGACTGGAAGTTTGGAATTTTCAGTTCCCCTAGGAGTAGGAGGGGGAATGGAGATTGAATTTATTGCCAATAGCCAATGCTTTCATCAACAATGTCTGTGTGGAAGCTCCCTGGTCTTTCCCCATGCCTTACTCTATGTATGTCTTGAAGCTGACTGTTTTTGAGTTATATCCTTTTATAATAAACCAGTAATCAAATGATAAAATGTTTCTTTAAGTTCTGTGAGCCACTTGAGCAAATTAATCGAACCCAAGGAAGGGGTCATTGGAATCTCTGATCTATAGCCAGTCAGTCAAAAGCACAGGTGACAGCCTGAGCTTGTGAATGTCATCTGAAGTGAGGTGTGGGGGAAGGCAATCTTGTGAGATTAAATCTTTAACCGTGGAATCTGATGCTATATCTAGGTAAATAGTGTCACAAACGAGTTGAATTGTAGGACACCCAGCTGGTGTCCAAGAATTGTTGGTGTGGGGAACCCTCCATCCCCCCACATTGAAGCTGGTACCAGAACTTTTTAAGGGCAAAGCTAAACACAAGTCTTTGTGGCAAGATGGGATTTACTTTCCTAAGTGAGCTCACTGACCACCTACCCTCACAGTCACTGATTTTAAATAAATTTAAAAGCAACTCCTTTTAATGCTTTTAATGCCTGCAAACCCAGGGCAGCTGTCCTTACTTTAACAAGGTAACTGAACTAGGATTTAAAACCTGCTTCACCCAGAATCCTGAGAGGGGCTCAATATTCAGCCTCTCTCACACCCTGGGCTTTTCCCCCTTGACAAGGGAGCTAGGAACTCCTGTAGCCACCTGAATGGGTTCTTCTTTGATGGCTCCTGCCTTTCTGTCCACACCCTGAGCCAAGTACACTACTTCACTCTAGGAAGTGCTCATTAACTGGCTTATTATTCAACTGTTTGTTGAGTGCCCACAATGTGTCAGGCACTGTTATGGGCCCTGAGATACATTGCTGCACCAAACACCTTCTTCTCCTACAGCTTAATTAATTCAAGTTCCAATTAATTCTCCAATTATAAGTTATTATAATAATAACATAATTTGTATATCAGTTAACTAAATCTTAGTTCTCCAATTATAAGCTATTGGAGAGTGACAGGCAATACATGTATAAGTGAATAAAAAAATGAAACAACGAAGTAATTCATCACAGCACGCTGTGATGAGAGAACTTTAGCCAAGAGGTGGGGGAGCACTGTTGATTTGAGGCCCAGTGAAGGTTTTAAGAAACATTGCAGAATGAGAGACGTCCCCAGATCTCTCCCCTTGAAACAACAATAAGCTGAACATCTAAAACTCAACTAAAAACACCCAAATTGCACCCCAGTACATCTGTGGGATCTGTGCATAAGAGCTTCCACAGGTCAGAACCCCGGGTGTCGGGCAGTGGACTGGGAGAAACGGAGAAGCTGCCCCTCGCAGCCGCCAGAGGCACCCGTAAGACCGGGGGTGGCGGGGGAGGGGAAGATAGGTATGTTCCCTGAACAGTCCTACCTGGGAAAGCTGTGAGCTCCCCGTGGCCAGTAGCAGAGCCCGGTAATCAGGGCAGAAGGCGGAGAAGCAGGACAAGACAACAGAAAAACAACAGCTGATTTTTACCGGCCACAGTTACAAAACCGAGGCTGAGCCGTAGCCCCCAACTTCCAACCCAGATGGCCCCTGCCTCCATACCCTCCGAGACTGAACACCATGGAGCCCCAGGGGAATCTGAGCAAACACTACCAAAACTGTTGGTAACACTGACAGGGACTGAAACTGAGGATGGAGAGTGTGAATAAACATTTATAAGAAAATAAAAAGGCATAATTAAGGCTTTATATAAAGCAGGGATGCAAGAGGCTTAGATGCCACCTACTGGAAACCAAAAGAAAAGCACCATTTTTTGCAGCAGGCTAAAGAGAGATCTTTATATAATAAATCTTCTTTCTGGAAAAAAAGCAGAATACATTTCCATTAATGCCCAGGCAGAGAAATAGTCCATTAAACACCATGAGCAAACAAGATGACAAGTCATCTCAGAAAGAAAGAGCAAAATCTCCAGAAAATAAGTTTACAGACATAGAAATATGCTACTTAAATGACAGAGAATTCGGGATGATACATCTGAAAAAACTCATTGAGTTCTGAAATGAGTCATATCAACAATTTCAAGAATTGAAAAACCATCTAGATGAATAGAGCAAGGAGATTAAAACCCTCAAAAAGAACAGAATAGATCTTATGGAGATAAAAAACGCACTGCACGAGTTGAGAAATGAAATAGCAAGCTTGGAAAATAGAGTCGACCAAATGGAGGAAAGGATCAGTGATATCAAAGACAGAAATCTAAAAATAAATCAGAAGAAGAAGAGAGAAACCGAAGAATAAAAAGTAATAAAAGAGAAATTCAAGAACTAGCTGATACCACCAGGAGAGAAAACATAAGAATAATGGGCATTATCGAAGGTGAGGAAAAGGAGCAGGGACTAGAAAGCATTTTCAGACAAATAGTTGACGAGAATTGCCCTAATCTAAGGAATATTCAAGAAGTCAACAGAACATCCAATTATCTCAACTCGAAAAAGCCTTCGCCAAGACACATTGTATTAAAATTATCAAAAATCAATGACAAAAACAGAATTCTCAGGACTGTCAGGGAGAAGAAAATGGTAACTTATAAAAGAAAACCCATTAGATTATCGTTGGACTTCTCGGTGCAAACCTTACAAGCCAGAAAGGAATGGAATCAAATATTTAAACTATTAAGCAAAAGAAACTACCAGCCTAGAATAATGTATCCAGCTAAGCTCTCCTTTAGATATGAAGGAGAAATAAAGACCTTTCCAGACATACAAAAATTGAGAGAATTCTCCACTACGAGGCCTGCACTACAGAAAATATTGAAAGAGGTCAGCTCACCTAAAACAAAATGAGGCCCGGTGAAGGTCTTTCAAATTGGGAGCTGAAGCTCGAACGACAGGGAGGTTTAGGCTTCCTGAGAAGCTGGAGGATGAGAGTGCCAGGCAGAGTGAACAACTAGTGCAAAAGTTCAAAGCAATAATGACCTTCTCTGTTTTAGGAACCAAATAGAGGCTAGCTCAGTCCCATGAGAAGGCCTAATACTGAGCCAGTAGGCTCTAGTATCGCTATGCTTATTTTTTTGGCTAACATCTGTTCTGACTGGTCAGTTGTCTATCCTAATTGGACAGATGTACCAGAACCAAATTGTGAATATTTTCAGTATCATCATATGATATAAATTGAGATCAGAAAGGGGAACAGGGGTTATATCATGTAAGGCCTCATGGGCCATAGAAAAAAGTTTGGATTTATTTTAAATTTAGTGCAAAAACCATTGGGGACTTTTAAGCAGGTGAGTGAAGTGGACTTTTTATACTTAAAAATATGGCATGAGCTGATATTTGGGAATTGGATGAAGGTGCAGTTTCTATAGTTCAGACAGATGAAAATGTTTGAGTCATGCCGGGGGGTGTGGAAAAAGTGGGGTATTTGAGATATGTCTTGGAGTGAGACTTGGTAGTTCTTTATGATGGGTGGAATATAGAGGGCAAAGGAATGAGAAATTAAGGACTCCTATGTTTTTGGACTCAGCAACTACATGGACAATAATTTCATTTGCTGAAATCGAGCAGGATATGACAAGGGTAGATCAATGTATGTTTTTAAATAAATAAAAATTATCATTGATTGGTCTCACAAGAAACTCTGTGGTTTGTGGAACACAGCAAGCAGCCCAGACTGTTATACTTTAAGCAGGTTAAAGTTGTATAATCCTTAACAGCAGGATTTCATCAGTCCCTGGGCTCCCATGCCCACCCCACTCCAGATTTTCATCAGTAGGGTCTAACCTCAAGGATTTTCCATGGTGCGCAGAAGACTTGTCCCTATTTGGACTAATGGAGACAGTGTGTCCAAGGATAGTAGTCAGGAAAGAGAACTGTCTTCTGCTCCCAGCCTGAAGCAATTACAAAGGGCAGGGCCGCTAGGAGCCCAGGGTCTGCAGCTGGTTAGAAAAGAACATCTCAGATGAGGTCTCAAGGTTTGGCTCCT
>NW_011888789.1:14250806-14269378 GCF_000151845.1 Pteropus vampyrus
CCCAACAGAATGACAATGCAATAGTGATTGTAATGGTTAATTTTATGCGTCAATTTAACTGAGTCATGGGGTGCCCAAATATTTAGTCAAACATTAATCTAGGAGTTTCTGAGAGGGTAATTTTTAATAAGACTAACAGCTTCATTGGTAAACTGAGTAAAATAGATTGCCCACTACGGTGTGGATGGGCCTTACCCAATTCATCGAAGGCTTGAACAGAGTGAAGTTTGCTGACCCTTCTCTGAGTAAGAGAGAATTCCTTACTTAGATGGCCTTCAAACTAAGACGTGGGCTTTTTTCCTGCCTTCAGACCTGAACTGAAATATTAGCTCTTCTTGGGTCTTCTTTAGACTATACCATCAGCTCTCCTGGATCTCAGGTCTTCGGACCCAGACTGGAATCATGATACCGGCTCTCCTGGGTATCCAGCTTGCTGACTCGCCCTGCAGATCTTGAGATGTGTAGGCCAATTTCTTATGTCTCTTTATGCATGTATGTGTATAAACACACACACACACACACACGCACGCACACACACATATACGCATCCTATTGCTTCTATTTCTCTCGAGAGCCCTGACTAATACAGTGACTGTCTAAGTTTGTAGTGATTCAGAGTTGGGAATGTGCGAAACGTGTAGGATATATACACATCCCTGGTAAGGGGTAGGAACCCAGTACCAGTGGGCTGGTCATCACTGTCACAAGTCTGGTCCTACCTAGTCTGTTTGTGTTACCATCAGGGCTCACAAAAATCAGGGTGCCCGCCACCGGGTTGGGGTAAGCCACTGCAAGCAGGTAAAATTTATTTGGGGGCCTACCCTGCTGGATCTCCTTTTACGGATTTTTCTCTTCATGTACAAACTAAAAGTTTTAAGAAAGGAGAGAGTTCTGGAAGACAAGAAAGCTTTGAAGAGCTAAAGAAATCATCTCTAGGAGTGAATGCTGGTGCTTTGGATGCTGGATGCTGGATGCTGGTGCACGGACAAAGGAGATGCTTTGGGAAGAGGAGTCTTCTTCCAGGCCGCACAGAAGGCCGGCTTTGGGCTCCAGCTTGGCCACTGTGGGTACGGCTAACCTCTAGGCACAGAGCAGTTTCTTCAACCATATAGTTTGTTTGAATGACCCGGTCCTATATAAAAATATACCAACGGCTTGTAGTAGAGGAAAGAACTTCCGTGAGGCACAGCTGTCAGGAAGGGCCGTGTGTTCACTATCCTGGCATGTGATTGACCTAGGCCCCTGACAAAACATCTGACAATTTGAAATCTTAAGTCGATCTAAAGTGAAACTCTGTATTCCCTACCTTTGCCTGCATTTATTTCTAGTCAATATTTGCTCTACAATTTCCAGACTGAAGATTATTCTGTTTAGTGCAAAAGATATGCAGACTAGGAGATGACTAGCTCTGTGCTCTGTGAGTCAGAAGATGGAGTTGAAAGAGAAACATTATCCTGATAATAGTTAGCATGGACTCTGATCCTGCTCTGCCACTAATATATCAGTTTTGACCTTCATAAAGCACTTAAACTCTCTGGGTTTCTTTTCCTCTTCTACAAAATGAGACAATTTGATTTTGCATTAAGTTTCATTAGGCTAAGCTGTTATAACAAAAATACTCCAAAATACAATATTTTAAATAAGTTAGAAGTCTATGCCTCTTTCTCATAAAATCTAAACTGTAGTAGTTCAGAGGCGATAGGTCAGTTCTACTCAAAAAGGTCAGTCAGGAAGCCAGGCTAGTGAGTCACCTCTGCTATGGTCACATGAAGCTTCCATTTCTGAATCCAAGGCAGCAGAAGGGAAGAAAAAGAAAGTCTGGGGCATTCATCTTTAAACAGATTACCCAGAATTGCACACTTCACTCTGCTCATATTCCACGGGCCTCTGAATGTAGCTACTCAGCTGTAAAGAAGGTTGGGAAATGTAGTTTGTAGTTGGATGGTCATGTATCAAGCTAAAGCTAAGAGTGGAGGAAGGAGAGGGAAAGGAGCTCTATTAGTAAATAGGAAAAGAAAAGAATAAATATGGAGAGAGAGTCTACCATGGACAAAATGATCTTGAAAGTCCTTTTGGCTCTTCAAACAAGAAGAGGCTAGGCTCTGCAGCCATTACACAATCTTTCCTAAGTGTTGGCTTTATCCTGTTTTCATTTATTTACTTCAAGTAGTTCATTTGTGTTTTGGCACATTTCACAATCCACAACTCACTGTGACCTTGAATCTTTCTGACATATTTCATATGTACTGGCTGGGTCATATGCCTTTTCTTCCCTCTCTTGTATGATCAGTCTTAAAATCTGAGCTAATTGGCAAACTTATGGGTGGTTCCATTGTTTCTCTGATGACTTCTCCCCTTCATTGCTATTATTTCTGGTTATTAGTTGGATTTTCAAGTGTCATGGGATTTCTTCAATTATTTTCAGATTTTTCCCCCCCTTGGTAATCTCCTTTCCTAACAGCTGAGGCATTTATCTGGCATTGCCTGACATCCTGTTCTTTTCATGTCTCTCAAGGCTCCCAGACCATGGTGTGCAGCCCTGGTAGAAGGAATTAAGGCCCGGGCAACAGTTCCCCACATCACTTACCCCATCTTTTGAAAGCTGAAAGAAATTGAGGCAATTCAAATTCGCAGAAGCTTGGTTTCCAACAGACTATTTCCCATAATTTCTTCTTTAGTCTAGAGGGAAATTTCAACACTGTAAGACTTTGCCTGAAAATGACTATGACAAGACCCATATTTCCCAACATTTTTGCTGAGGTTTCGTTCTGATCACCTACGAAGCTGGGCTTTCTTCAGCTTTGTCCAGTTTCACCCAGCAAGCACGGACAGCCCAACATTAATAAAGACCTTTGTAGCACTTCTGCAGCTACATTCCTTGACTCTTAAGCCACTTTTCCTTTCCTTTATTTTGGGTTTTACCAGTTGCTCATGACAGAGAAGAACAGGAACCTTGCCTAGATAAAAGAGCAAAAAATAAAATGCGTATCACTAAAATAAGTGGGGGGAAGGCACCCAGGAGAAAACAGAAGGAGAGCAGAGGCTTGACGGGAGCTAAAGGCCTGGGGCCCAAGGCGAGTGAGCGATGGCAGCACAAGAAAGAGGTACAGCCAGCTGGCTAAGGGGTCCTAGAAAATGAGAAGACTCTGGACAGACCGGTTCTCAAGAGTGCCCTTTGGGGTACAGAAAGAAGAAATGAGCCTCTATCGGCCAGGCCTAATGAGAGAGCAGCGGCCTTTGGTCAACAGATGAAGGAGAGGGAATGAAGAACCCCAGACATCAACTTCCAGGGTGTGGGTGAGCAGAGCTGGCCAGAAACCACAAGTCCATGTGGACAGCGTGGGAATGCTGCCTTTTGGAGGCAAGGGGACTAGAGAGTCCTAGTAACTTCTGGGGGCTCAGCAGAGATAGATAAATCTTTACTCTGCAAAGTTTGTTCCAGACTGTTCATATTTTTCAAGTGAGTGAGTAAGGGAGAGATTGGTGCTAAAACAGTAGAAAGAGTCCAAAGGGGGTCTTCCATTTCTCTGTACAGAGGCTCAAAATGAATAATAACGATGATTGAAGTGAGCCCGAAGTTACCCAAGTTTGAGTTTTTTCCAAGCCAAGAACAAATATTTGAAACAGTTTACATCAGAACATAGAACCAGACAACCTTCTCCCTATTTTAGATTTAAAATCACTCTCAGAATCAGTTCCAGGTTTTGTAGGAGAAGAAGGGGGCCAGGACAGTAATGCTTTAGATCTGCAGCAGCCTCATTTATGCAGAAAGAATCATCTCTTCTCTTTCATCTTCTACTTGAAATAGTATCAAGGCCACAGTATAGCCTCCTCTACTACTCAAGTAAAAGGAGAGGCAGAGACCACCACCACCATAAGTTGAGGGGTTAGGTTGTAGAAGAGCCCTGAAATGTTGCCCAGAAAGACTAGGGCATGACGAGAAAGACTTGGAGATAAGACAAGACATATATAGACATTATTCTCGGAGACGCTGCTTCCCAGGCCCTATCCCCTCTGACTTTCATAGGGAGACTTTGATTTTCCACTCTAATCAAAGCCAACAATTTCCTCAGTATTCTGGAACTCCTCAAACCTCTGGAGAAGCCCAAGACATACACTCTGTGTCTTGGTGATCAGAGATGCCACCAGGTTTCCCAAAAGTTGAGATAGACCTAAAGGAATATAATCAATCTCTCTGTGAGCTTTCTTACATTCCCACAAACATTTTACAGGTGAAAGCAGATTTAAAATTTTTTAATGGGGCTGCCTTGAAAGAAGTGCTTTGCAAAAGGACAGTCGACTATGTTATGTTGGGGCAAGTGCAGATGAAGGTGAGAGGCCGTCCTACATTATGTCTTGGCAATTATAGCCTGGCTGAGTGGAGGGTTCATGGGCCGAGTGGAGGGAAGGGCAAGCCTCCCTTTGGACTTGTAAACAGTATGAATAAAAAAAAAAAACAAAAATAAACCACTTTTTTATTTTTCTAAATGAACTTAAACCTAAATCAGTTTTAATTTCTTTTGGGTCATTAAAAAAAAAAGACATCCTGGGGCTTACATAATCCAGGAAACGAGAAAGAGCCTCCTGTTTTCAGAACCTACCCAGTGGTCACTACTTTGATGTTCAGTGTCCAGGCCTGTCTAGTCATTCTAAGACCATGAGCTCTGCTGCTCCACGCCACCTTTCCTCAAACCAAGAAGAGTGCCTCAAGAACCCTTCACAGCTCTTAAGGAAGTGGCACTTCCAGTTCACCCCAGACAGCTCCACACCCATTCTACCCAAGGTCCTGCCACCTCCTTCCACTGCGTGTAGGCAGAGCACAGTTCCTCACTCTCGAGGAGCCCAGCACCCCTCCATCCTTCCACTCTGGGTATCCTTCCTTGGATGGGTCACCCCTCCCCTTCAACCTTAGAAGTTCCACTCTGGGATAAGCCAGCCCTCCCATCCCCTCTACACAAGCCTATGCTTATTTCTCCCATGGGGAAAAAGAAGTCCAGCTACAGAGCACAGAGCCCCAGCTGTCATTGAGAGGAGGTGGGAAATACAGCTCATTCTTTCCAAAGGCTCCTAAAGCCTGGAAAAAAAAAAAAAGAGGAAGTGAATTCCTCAGTCAGGCTGTATCGCCAAGCACAGTATCCGGGGAACTGCCTCCTCACCCCCCGCACCCCCGCCCCAGCAGTGACTTTCATGATTCCTGTACCACGGGGAGAATGGGGGAAGCCTGGGATCCCAGCTCTACTCTTGTGTTCATTACACAAAGTCACCAACCAAGGGAGCAGAGGAGGATGAAAGCAGTCAGGGCCCCTCTCCCAAGCCCTGCACCCTGCTCTGGGACTGCATTTGCCTGGACTGCATTTCGCTATCATGAGCTGTGGGACAACCCTGGCCCCATAAGTCTGTATGCCCTCAGGTGTCAGAAGCTGACTTACTTAGACAACTTGAAAGCATTGCCCAGTGCTCTGTGGGATTTACACTTATCACATGGGTCCCTTGAGGAAGGGAGAAATGGGAAGAGGCCTGGCCACCCAGGAAGCATTCCCCAGCAAACTGACAAGATGGGGGATAATCAGAGTGCTTGAAGGATATGGCTAGACTCAGCTGTCTCTGTGGTGGGTCAAGTGGGGCCAGAACAGAATACTTCTCCCTGGGGATAGTCTCTTCCTGGAAACCTCTTCTCCAGCTGGGCCAGCATGCTCAGCTTACTGGAAAAAAACTTAGAAACAGGAGTTGAGAAACCTGGGTTGTTTTCTCTTTAAATGACTTTTGGAAAATAATTTCTCCTCTCTGGTCTTCAGTTTCTCCATCACTAGAATACTAAGTCTTACTTAGAGTAGTTAGAGAATTATGCTTAGTAAGATGGATAAAACTGATATGAAAAATGCAAAGAAATAGCACAAATACAAAATACAATGGAGCAAGAGTCCTGTTACATTTAGGCCTGTCCTCTTCCTTCATTCAAATCTTTCTCCTATAACAGGCCCTGCAAGAGAGGGTGGGAGCCATTAGGGAGCTAGGAAATTACAAGAACTACTGTTGATAAAGAACCAAATGCATCTTGTCACAGCTTGACAGGAGAGGATGGATGACCTCCTTTGGTCTTTCTAAACGTCCAGCCATGGTTTCCAGGAGCTTCAAACAATTTGTCTGTTTGGGCTGGGTGTTGTGATGATCGCTGTCCTCATCCTCCTGGAGCCACCCA
This sequence comes from Pteropus vampyrus, assembly GCF_000151845.1. Taxonomy (NCBI): domain Eukaryota; kingdom Metazoa; phylum Chordata; class Mammalia; order Chiroptera; family Pteropodidae; genus Pteropus; species Pteropus vampyrus. Next base: position 14,257,006 of record NW_011888789.1, read on the forward strand.
AAGTCAGCAGCCCACCAGGCTGCCACCCTTATATTCATCATCCTTCCCCAGTCACATTTAAACCACATGCCCAGCTCTGGGAAGAAAAGGAATTGGCGGGGGGAGGGGAGGGCGTGGCACAAGGGATCTGAAAGTAGAAGAAGGAGGACAGTGAACCATAGGTCTCTCCTCCCCCCCAACCACCACCAGAGCAAACTTGGACTCTAAAAATAGTTTCGTGACGTCAACCCCAGAACAAAGATTTCTTTGGCTCCAGGAGTTAAAATTCTCAGCTCGGAATTCAACCGAAGGCTTTGTTACAAATACTTGACATGTCTGAATCTATTAATATCTCCAGCTAATTTCTCCCAGTTTTGTAATCTCTGTGGCAAAAATTCAGCCTGGTCAATTAAAGGGAGTGGATTTGCTCTATCAGGGGACCTCTCAAGTTCCTGTAAATTAAGTCACGTTTGGCATTTACCCAGCTCAGAAGCCTGTTGCCGTGACTTAGTCTAAAATCTCTGTTCCCAGCCCAACCTTTTGGTTCTCTACACTGTCATGTTAAGGGTGACAACAGAGAATTGGAGAGGGGACACAGAAAGAAATGCATTTTATCAAGGCTTAAAATGAGGCAGGATCTCAGACAGCAAGCATGTTTTAAGTGAGTTTCCTTTGGTTAGATGAAAGGAGGAGATACTGAAAGTCCTAGCTTGTGCTTATAAATTGAATCAATCAAAACCTACTCTCTGGCTTTTATTAGTGAAGCTCCAGGCCTCATGCAGGATAGGCAGGCTCTCTGTTCTCCTACTGGAAGACCTAAGGTCATTATATACAGAAATGATAGAAACCGAGAATTTAAAAAAACGATGACAACAACATTTGGCCCATGGAAGACTTATAGAGAGAAAAGAGCTTTGAATTTGTATCTATAAGGGCCTTCCTAAATGTAAAGGTAAAACTTTATTAAAACAAATATAGATCATTTTTTCCACGCACCACAGGTAGGGACTAGGTAACTAAGAATCACTTATCAACTGCTGCCATGGTAATCATTTGAAACAGCTAAAATCAGTGAAGGGAAGTGATATTAAGATTTAGGAATATTCCCAGATTTGAGTGGGAAACAGACCGCCTCCACCCATGCATAGATTCAGCGGCAACTTACACACAAGCAGAGCAGAATGAGTGTGCAACCCTGTCTGGTACTTTAAATGGAGTCCTTTAAATGGAGTTGGACGTGCTCCTTCAGATCTTACTCCCTGGCTGTTTTTTGTTTGCGTGCTTGCTTGCTTGGTTTCTTTTATAATTAATTATTTTTCATGCATTAGTTCACTCATTCATCAAGAAGTTTTTGAGGGATCATTATATTCCACCTTCTGTATTAGGTGCTGGGAGTTCAATGAAAAGGCAAAACTGGCCAGATTTCCTGTTCTCCTGGAGCTTAAAGTCTAATGAGTGTGTGTGGGCGGTGGAGGGGAGGAGTGGAGTTCCCCAGAGGGTCCTAGGAGATGCTGCATTGTATATGGTGGCTTATTTTGTTTGGAGGTTTGACGTTTATGTTTGTTTGTTTTAGAAGATTGGCAACTAAAGATGGTGGTTCGGGGTATAGTTCTTTAAGACATGATTTTCACTTGTTTCGTTCTTAATAAATGACATCTTGGACTGTAACTAAAAGCTCCTCTCGGCTGAAACTATGCTAATGATCTCTCCTGAATTGTTTGGAAATGTCAGGAAGATGAGCACATAAGCTGCTGTCACCAATTCAAGTCAGAGCTCAAAAATAACCTGCCAGTGACCTCTGACGCCACACGCACACAGGCTGTGCTTGATTCTCAGTTGCCAGGCTCTGCAGTGGTCCTTGTGGAGAATTAGTCTGGGTGAGTGCCCTGAAGAGATGTCTCTTATGTGGGGTGATGGCATGTTCCTGGGGATTGAGCTGTACGTTGGCACACTATCCCCAGTGTTTTCTACCCAGCTTGGGGAACGGCTGCCTCAGAGACAGTCCTAGCCTATAGAATTCGTAAGGCTATAACTAAGAAACCACCTTTTGATTGAACTTCCCAGTTTAACCCACCATTAGCACCAGTCTTCCTTCCCTTCACCCACCAGAAGTCTTTCCTTTGGGCTTCCCAACCATGAGCCCCCTTCGAGACTCAGAACCCAGCTTCAAGATGAGATGCTCAACCTGGAAAGAGTGGCCATGTGAGGGAGCCGTGTTTGAACAGACCTCGTGGGTGCTCGTTCATGCAGGTGGGGTGGGCAGGAGACTGGGCCAGCGCCTATGTTTCCAGTCCACAGCACCATCTTCTAGAAACCTGTAGGTGGGTTTTCTATTTAACCTCTGAAGAAAATCAGTTCCAAGAATAGAATTGGCAGAGTTCCTAAAAGCTGTTAATACTCATCCTTCACCATTTAATAAATCTTCTCTAATGTGTCCCCTTACTAAAGCAAAACAGACAAATTTCATATTCCTCTCTCCTTCTTCTTTTCCTTCCTTTCTTCCCTTCTACCTTCTCACCTTTCTCTCCTCCTAGCAGGGGGAGTGCGAAGGGGCACATGGGTCTCAGACTTTCTGTTTATGCATAGGAATTATTCTCAAGGCAACAATTTCCTCAACAACAATGTAATTATGAAATATTACCCAAACACATTGGGTATTATTGAATGTGCCATTTCTGGATCCTGGCCAAGGACTTTGGCAGAAACAGGACTCAAAGGAGAAAAAAAAGAGGGAGAAAAATTATGAACATGTCTCCCCTTCAGTTCTGCTGTTGAATTAAACCACATGTAAATTTTCTAGAACACAGCAGAAAGGAACAGCTCCGAAGCACATGTTTCAGAGCAGAGGTCTTTTCTCCGGGATTTTGAAAATTAGTGGCTGAAACAATATAACATGAAGTACAGGAGCATGTGGAAGTGATTAAGTACTGTTGCCATGTACAGTAAGAGTTGTTACTCAGCACCTCACTACTGGCTACTTGGAGATGGGACCTGAGTAAACATGGAGCTGTGCTCAGTGACTGAACCAGGGGTCATGAGGCCCCTGGTCATCAAGGGTAACATTTATCCTTGGGAAAGAAGTGGAGTTAGTGACATGGCAGATTCCTTGGGAAAACAAACCCTAGAGGTATGGAAGAGCAGAAACTTCATCCATGGTGTTGTAATTATATACGCTTGGGACTCGGAGGAGGCATTTCTTCTGGCCTGTGATACCACGTCATCACAAAAAAGCACCCAAAAGCTAGGGTGTGTTCAGTCCTCTTGTATTTCAGTCCTTCCTTCATTTGTTCGTTTATAAATTTATTCATAAAAATATTAGACTGCCATTTATTGAGTAACTATACGAACATATACTATAGACAATATAAAGATTTGGGCCATACTCTGGAAAAACTTATTAAACTACTACCTAGTGAACACAGAAAACCTATAATTATAACATGTAAAATTAACAATACAAGATACGACACAAGGAAATATATACGTAAAAGAACAATGCAGACAAGAAACTTTTAAGGAGGAGAAAGGTGAGATCACTGTGATTCAGGGTAACCTGAAAAGGATAAGACTTGAATTGGGCTATGGGTAGGTGGTAAAGAGGAGACAAGGCATCCCAGGTAAGATAGGTCAACATCATGGTGGCAGCGAATCCTTCCTTTTTGCTCCATTCAGGTATAAGAGCTATGAAAGAGCTCTACCACCAAAGACAGGGCTGATCAGATGAGCCTGACATTGATGAGAACTACCAGAAAGGATGGCCAGAGATGATCAAGTTAAAATGAGCCCATTAATCTACTCTGATTGGTGTGCTTACAAGAAGAGGAGATTAAGACACACAAAGAGACACTGCGGGTGCACATACACAGAGAGATGGCCATGTGAAGAGGCAACAAGAAGGGGGCCATCTGCAAGCCAAGGAGAGACACTTCAGGAAAAACCAAACCTGCTATCACCTTGATCTTGGACTTCTGGCCTTCAGAACTGTGAGAGAATAAATTTATGTTTTTTAAGCCACCCAGTCTATGGTATTCTGTCCCGGAAGCTCTAGCAGACTAATACGTATTGCTTTTCTTATTTCATCTGTTGATGTAAATTACATCAATGGATTTGAAAATATTAATCCATGCTTGTATTCCTAGGAGAGATCAAAATTATTTAGAATATTTAGCTCACACATTTACTTTAAGAATTTTACATCTGTATCCCCAAGTGAGATTGGCCACAATTTCCTTTACTATATTGTTTTTATCTTATTTTGGTATTAAAGATAAAGAAGCCACCATCAGATAAGTTGTTTTTCTATTTTATGGAAAAAATTAAATAACATTTATCAGAATTCACCTGTAAAACCACTGACTGGTAGAATTTTCATATGTGTATTGGGGCAGGGGTGGGGGAATGAAAGAGAATTTTTTTTAATAATGACTCAAATTTCATAAAGGTTATAGGTGTGTTTAGGTTTCATATTTCTTTTTGAGACAGTTTTGTTAAGTTATATTTTCTAGGGATTTTTTTCATCTAGGATCATTATACAAGAATCAATTACATTTCTAAATAGCAGAAACATAATGTTAGAAAACTTTTAAGATATACCACCAACAACATCACAAAATATAAAGTGCCTAGAAATAAATCTAACAAGATATATACAAGATGTTTTATATATATGTATATATACATATACACATATATATGTATACATGTGTGTATATACATAATTACACGCATACATGTATATAGATATATAGATATGTATATAGATACATATATGTGTGTATGTGTGTGTGTGTGTGTGTGTGTGGAGAGAGAGAGAGAGAGAGAGAGAGAGAGAGAGAAAGGGCTAGAAGCACTTCCAGAATGGCAGAATAAGAATTCAACTCTGGTTCTCCATAAAAGTCATGATAAGACCGGAGAAAAAATGTCAAAATCAATCTTTTAGAACTATGGAAATTGACTAAAACTTGCACAGTCAGAGGAGGCTTTAATTCAAGAAAAATGATGGAAATTCCGAAAGAACAGCTTTCTGTTTATGCCATTTTAATTTGCTCTAATTCCATTCTCTTCTCCTAGCCTTGAAAAAACAGTCTCATAACGATGGTAGCTGTGAAAACCAGCAGCCTCACAGCTACTAGAGGGGGCAGAACTAATTTAGAACTCCTCAATAGCCCCATTCCCAGAGAATCCTCACTATTTGACGTGTCTGACAGCTTACTGAAAAGCTCCATTCTCAGAGATTGTCTATATTTGACTAGATCAGAGCTCCTTCTGTTTGAACAGCCCTATCTAGGACATTTGTAAAAACAATCAGTGGCAATTGCTTAAATTGCAGCTGCCTGAGGCAATGTTATCAGTCGTAATAAGAGGCAAACAAAAAATCTTAAAGGAAAAATTGAAGAATTAAGTGTTTATAGGGGACTTTGAAAAGCTCCAACAAATTCCTGGAATTTAGAAGGCCACGTGAATATATAGGTCTGTGCACATGCCCAAGAAAGACTTGAGAAAGCCCTTATCTTTTCCCTCTGATTGACCTTAAAGCTGTGTGCAAGCTGGAAGAAAGGGCTAAGGCAGAATTGTATACTGCCTGCTGGAGCATTGAAATTGTGCCACAATACAGACACACACCACACACATAGAATCCCATAGCAAATGTTGGAGACTTACTGATTCATGGCATTTAAGGAAATCTCTGTCCAAGCATTAGCTTATCACTAAACAATCAAGCCAGGAATGCAGTAGCCATGTACAGCAAAGGATATAGACCTTATAGAATTAGTTCAGAAAAGTCACTAAACAAACAGCAAAAACAAATATCAAAATAACAAAGTATTGGAAGAAGAATGAATCTGAATTTCAGAGTTACTATATTGCATTAGTTAAAATATCCAGTTTTCAACAACAAAATACAAGATATACAAATAAACAGGATTGTATAGTCCATACACAGGGGAAAGAAAGTGGTCACAATAGAAATTGTCCCTGAGGCTAGACGTGAAACTTGATAAACAAAGACTTTAAATCAACCAATATAAATATGCCCCAAAGACTAAAGGAAACTACATATAAAGAGCTAAAGGAAAGTATGAGAAGGACGTCTCACCATGATCATGGCTTATAGTATCAATATATTAAACATGCTAATTCGACCCATATCATTGTATAGAATTGATGAAATATCAGCTTAAATCTCAATAGGTTTTTTTAATGGACTTAAAAAGCTAATTCTAAATACTGCATGGAAGAATTAGCAGTTGAGAATAGTTAGGAAGTTTTAAACAACAAAGTAAAGATGGGAGATTTCCCTACAGCTGTGAAAACTTATTTTAAACTACATTAATCAAGACAGAGATGAGTTGTTACAGAAATAGAGAGGTATAGAAGAGATTAGATGATACAGAGGCAGACCCAAATATATATGGAATCTTGTTATATGACCGAGTAAGCATTCAGCCCTCAAAAAACAGAAAAGGATGAACAAAATGAGCCAAAGTCCTAAAGAATCTGAGGAAAGGAAATTCCAGTATACATGTGGAAAATGCTCAACCGCACCATTAGTCAAGGAAATAAAAATTAAAACCATAGTGAAATACCATTATATACTTATAAGATTGCAAAAATCAATGTCTGGCAATATGATAAGTTAGCAATATTGTAGAATAATAGGAACTCAAGTCATGCTTTCAGGAGTTTAAACAACCACTTTACAGATTGATTTAGCAATATATACGCATGTTGAAGATGTGCATACTCTGCAAACCAGCTATTCTATTTCTAAGAATATATTGTAGAAAAACTTTTGCATAAGTTTCTCTATGTGCTCCAAGGAAATATGAAATGTTTCTAACAGCACTATTTGTAATAGAAAAAACAGGACATAGTCTAAATTTCCAAGAAATCTGTCTTGTTTGCCGCTAAATTTCCAACACTTAGAATAGTGCCTGGCATATAGTATTGCTCAATAAATATTTGTTGAATCAATAAATCAAATTAAAAGTGAACAAGCATACAGAAAGACATTCCTATGTTCCTCCATCCATCAGAAATCTAAGTGAGAAAAGAGAACTTTTAATAGAACTTTTCAGTGTTGCCTCTTAGGCTAGTACAGTCTGCGATTCATCTCCAAGTTTAGCAGTTTGTGATTTATTTCTTCTACAGCAAAGTGAAAGGATGAAGTTTTCTTGAAGCTACTCATTTTTCTGCCTCCCTTTATTTCTACAAAAAATAGCCTTTGCAGCCTTGTGAAAAAATAATTTTCTCCCTAAAAAATAGACTTCATCACCTACTGGAAAAATATTTTCAACCAAAACATATCTCCCCAAAAAGCACGTTTTTTAAAATTTAACATTGTTATGTATTCTTAATTATGTCATCAGATGTCAGTACTTCTGATGCCATATTTGTCAACAAGCCTGAATGGTGTTAGATGCTGATAGTTGGGCCTTGTGGCACTGTAGATCCCAGGTCACAATCAGAAAACTTGAGTGGGGACATTGATGTTAGACGTCCTCCTTGACCCAATCTTTCAGAATGATCAATTGCAATTAAATCTCTAGTCCCAGTGTCTCAAAATGGGTACAGATAGAAACTGCCTAATGAAATTCAAACCATTCATAAATGATCAACATGAGCTATCTGCCTGCAAAAGATTCCTTCTACAGGGAATCACATTGATATTCAGAAGGCTTGGCTATGCTATATGCAGCTTATCCAGGAATTCTTCACATGAAAGAATTGGCTAGAAGCTCTGTCTGGTGGCCAGGATTTAATCCTGAAATTGAGAAGAAGGCAGAAGAGTGGAGTAAGTGCCAAACTAGCCATGGGAAATGATTGTTCGTGCCTCTGGCCAAGCTGATTGGAGCAAGGGTGAGTCTTGCCCCTAGGATGGCCAAATGGGCCAGTGGCCTATGAAGTGTCTCGGACCAAAGAGCATTGCCCAGAAAGAATAATAATGATTCACTTTACCCATTTAAATTCTGTTTTTCTTGAACTCTAACAGGAGATACAGGGAAAGAGAGTCAATAGCTAGCTCTGGGGGGAGAGAGAGGGCACTTAATAAGCACATACAAAAAAAGACATAGAAAGAAGACAGGTCACGAGTGCCCAAGTGTAAGCAGAATCAATGAGTAAGCCAAAGATCTGAGTCAACAGAAACAAACATAAATAAAGGGTGGAAGATAGATGATTGGCAGTCAGCTGAGTGCTGGATATAGAGACTAAGACATTCTGAGTCACGACAATTGTAGGGCACCAATAAATGCCCAAGCTGAGGAGAAGATGGTGGGACTAGATCTGTACCTTTCCAGTTCCCAAACTATGTTCCCCTGTCTTTGAGGCCAGCTATATGGTTCTTTCCAGGGATACCATGACATTCCTATCTCCCTATTGCATACGTATGCCAGCTCTAAATCCCTATTGCCTGAAGTTACTAAGTGACCGAAGATAACCTAACACTCACCCTCTTTACCTCATGTCCTGCTCCTCTCGCTGTTGGCGTCAATCGACTGTAAAATTTTCTCCTGCTCCTGCTATAACCTGGCCGGGGAGGCGCCCAAGCACTTCTAAGTTAGCGGAGTCGAGGCCTCACAGGCATCCAGAGGAGACCTCTGGTCACAACCGCTGAAGGTGCAGACCCCTGACATTTTCGTACAGCACAGAGACCACCTCAAAAGATAGTTAAACGATTTAACTAATGGAAAAAAAAAAAAACGGGTGGTTCCCCATTATGGTTTTTGTTTCTCTCTGAGGTTATGGGCATCTGTTCCATTGAGGTCCCTGAAGTTGTGTGTTCAGAGATACATGCTGAGCATGGTCTCGTGAGTTTTGCCTGAATGTGTTGACATCTTGAAGGTCTGTTTGTCCCCTAAATGTTCCTTGCTACTCCAATATACCCAAAATCAAGGAGTGCACTTTCTGATCAGGAATAACGTTGAGAGAAGGGAGATGAGCAAGGGTTGAAAATCTCCATCTGAGACCCGGGGATGGGGGGGAGGGGAAGAATTTATTAAAGAACATGCTCGCCCATCTTCTAACAGCTTTGGGATCCACCTCTGAAAGAGCTGAGGAATTCTCATCCGCTCTGACTTGAGTCAGAAATGCCTGCCAGCAGCACGTTTGGGCACAAAGGACCAGGCACACCGTTCAAACTATCTTTGAACATCAAAGAGCCCCTGGCCTTCTGGGTGAACTTGGAAGAGGAAAAGGAAAACAAGGAAGCTCTGAGCCCCTGTGTTGATGGTATAAAGATCAAACAGGACCCAATGAAACATAATGCTTCCCTTTATCTCCTGACTCCAAAAGTCTTCAAACTGCTTGCCTTGCCCTGAAGCTTGGGAATTAGGAAGGAATTGAGGGGTCTTTCTTCATCTGGGGAGACAGAACAATGCAGAAATTATAACTCATCCTAGGAAAAGCCTTTTAAGGGATTTGCACTTTCCCTGTTCCGGGGGCAGATTTTTCTTCTAAGAAGTCTCGCCCCATCGTTGCATACCCCTTGCTCCCTCCTCCAGTGCCATTGCCCCTCTGTTACTGTAACTCTCTTGTGATTCAGCACCCAGCACAGTGCACAGCCTAGAGATAGCACTAGACATATTTACAGAATAAAAGACTAATAAGGAAATGAACGACTGTCAAAATGTCTTGTTGGAGGGAGCAGTTTAAAAGCAGTGTCATTCTGCCTTCAGCATTTCATCCTTTTGCTCAACTTCAGTGAATATATAGTGTGCATCAACCATGTGCCTGGGCCTGTGGGGAGGCAAAAAAAATTTTAGACACAGCATCCTACACCAGGAGCCTTTAATTTACCTAAAGAGACAACATGTGGACCAAATTACAGAAATGTGTGTGTGGATTCTCAAACTACCACCTAGGGAGCACTCATTAAAACTCCAAGTTTTCCAAACCCCATTCACCAGGGCTTCTGGTTCAGATAGGGCCCCAAAATTGAAATTTTGAGCCAACTCCCCCATGTAATCCAGAGGCTGATATAAACCAGTCCACTCTTGGAGAAACACTAACTTGTGGGAGAAAATAGACTCATTAGGCAAGCATTGAAGACTTTGTCTGATCTCATTACTTCTGAAAACCTTTCCAGCCTCCTCTCTACCCCCACTCCATATCTCATTGGTAAAGCTGAGCTGTAAGTTCCATATCACATGGATGGCCTGCTTAGGTCTCAGGACAGGCATTTCTGGCAAAACAGCAGAGAACTCTCAGCAAAACCATCGCATGGAGACTACGTAACACCCTGGGAGAACCAAATCCATCCTCTCCCTCAAACCCCTGCTTTAGCTCTTGCAGGATATTCTAAGGAAAGGTGGAGCCAGGCTTGGTTGTCAGAGTGAGAGATACTGCTGATGGGCTCTGGCAGGTGGACTTCTTCCCCACTGTCCTTCTCTGAGTCTCCTGGAGAACAGGGAGTCTATAAGTAACAATTCAAAGAACGATTTTATAGAAGCTGTATAATTATTAGGGAACAAGCATCACTTCTCCAGGACACTTAACACCAAAGGAAAAGGAAGACACATCCCACCCTCACCTTGCCCAAGTCACAGCACAACAGCCTATGGTGGCAAGAAGCACCACGGGGAAGAGCATGGAGGAATCATGCAGGAGAATACTCTCATTCAAGCACACTTGGAGACAACCCTGGGAACTCCCAGAAACACTTGAGAGGAGTTAGTATAGGGTCACAGGGTCATCGGTTGATCACAGCCATTCAATTTGTGTCGTTCCTATTTGTTACCCCCAAATGAAAAATATTTCTAAAATATCTCTCAGATCTACCTGTACCTCTCCCTTATCTTTTCATGGCTATTCAAACAATGTTGCATTTGGTCTTCCCATCTTTCATTTCTTCACTCTCATTCCACTCACTGTACGGCAGTCATAGTTATTATTCTTTAATTGTAGGTCAGATCATTTTACTTCCCTCCTTAAAACCATTCAATAGTTTCCCATCACCTACAGGATAAAGTCCAAACTCCTACAGATCCTTTATAGCTTGACTCAAGCATAACGTTCTCTAAGAAGATGGTTCTGACTTCCTTGGGTAAAATGAACAACTTTCTCTTTTGCTTCTGCTATACTTTATACCTTCTTTAATCAAAGTACCTATCATAGTTTATGGCACTTATTTATTTACCCAATTCTCCTAGAAAAGAATCTCCTTAAAGGCACAGTTTGTGTCTTTTATTCATCTCTACTACTTATGCCCAGCATAGTGCTGGATACACACTATGAGTTTAATGAATGTTTAATTCATTCATTTATTAATACCCTCACATAAACCCCATCTAGGACTTTTACCTCCTTGCCCCTCAATATGTTCTCATACCCATTGTTGAATCTTTGCTTTTCTTCTTCTCCTTGCCTGAAATATTCTCTATTTTCTTTTCATTCCTCTTTTTATTTCTTTAAACATTTCCTGTAACCAATCATTATAATACATCAAATCCCTGAGAGAATAATTCTGCCATTTGTTGTTTCTGCTGACTCTTGCTCACAGTGTCTGGTTTCCTTGTGCGGTTTGTAATTTTGGATTATGAGCTTACGTTGGTAAGGAGCCCTAAGGCACTACCAATCAAGAATTACTGCAAGATAATTTTGTAGTCTGACGTTTCCTGTACAATTCAGGTAATATAAATTGAAACCCAATCCCATGTGAATAGATCTACCTATAGTAACAAATTCACAGGGAAGATACTTTTTTTTTATTCAAGCCTAACCTGGTAAAACAAGTTTCCTTGTCTATTTTCTTTTGCCAGTGGCCACATTCTCCTAGTCCACACTTTCCCTGAGGATCCTGTTTTATGTGTGTGCAGGTTGTCTCAGTTCTATCTTCTTTGGGTCCAAGACCGGGAGATCTTAAAAAGGTATTAAACTGCTAATCAGAGATTAGCAAAGATGGCCTATGGCCCAATTCCAGTCTACTGCAAATCAAATCCTCCTACACCCTTTGGTTTATGTATTATCTATGGCTACATTCCTGCTACCAAGGCAGAGTTGAGTGGCTGCAACCGTAAGAGTTCATAAAACCAAAAATATTTACTATGTGGCCCTTTACAGAAAATATTTGCTAATCCTTGCTTCAGACAACCAGGCTTACTAAAATCACCAGTAACTTTCTCTGTTTTCTGTCCCTAGGAATTGCTCTCCCCTTTTTGCAAGCTCAGTGATACATTTCAAGGAATTTTGTATCCAGTGAGTTTAGGTATATTGTACAGAGGTTTTTCTAGGACATCTAGTCTACCACATTGCAGGAAGCTGAAATTAATCTCTTTTTTCTTTTTAGCTTCTTAAAATCCTGATCATCTTTTGAGGTCAAAACAGAACCTCTCTCCTTCAGAAAATCTTCCCCAGTGATTCAATTCATGATATCATATGTGTCTCATCTCTAAGC
>NW_011888789.1:14270578-14281092 GCF_000151845.1 Pteropus vampyrus
TTCTAGAAGCCCAGTCTGGAGGCTCCAGGCAATGGTTTAGACTGGGGATAGCAGGAGAAGAGGTCATAGATTTTATTTATGGCCCCAGCCACAAAGAGGCGAAGGGAGTTTGATGGTGAGAAAGCTGGTCCTTCCGGGCATGGGGCTTTAAATTCCTTTGTTAGCCCTGGGCACAGTTACTGCTGACTGGCCTCTCTAAGGCTTTGCCTTGTGGCTGGCACGGCCCCAGACCACCGTAGTGCTCCTGCCCTCCACTTGTCCTCCTAGAGACTCCTGAATACTCACCTGCTTTATTCCGTGTTCTCTTCCAGGCAGTGAAAGGGATTCCCACCCCTGCACTCGCTCTGCCCAAACTTACCTTGTCCACACTTCTCTCCCCAGTTCCCATCATTTTACTGGTCCATCACTTCTCACCTACTCAATTATAGATTTTAAAATCTACTTGTTTATGTTTCTCAGGATGCCAAACAAAGATGTTCTGTGTTTCTTGACTAAGTCAATCACTATTTATTAGGATGCTCTGTGTCTGAGAAGGGAAGTCTCCACAACCGTGAATGTTTAATTTGTACAGCATTTTTTTTTTTCAGGAATGTAATTAGATACTTTGCAAGTAAATAAAGTAGTTAAACTAGGCCAATATTATGTTTTACTAGGTTATTTAGAATGATCTATAACAAATGATAAATTGATGAGAAAATGTGCAATTCAGATTTCCCTAATATACAAAAGGCGCTGTAAAATTAAGAGACCAAACCACAACAGAAAAATGGGCAAAGGATAGAAACAGAAGGTTCACAGGAAAGAAAATAAAAATGGATCTTAAATATAGAAAAGCGTGCTTGACCTCATTCATGATAAGAGAAAGCACCTTAAAACTATGTCATCTATAGTTTTTCACCTTTCAGATAGAAATTTTGCTAACACAGATCAAAAATTTTGTTAGCATGCCTTGTTGGCATCTATGTGAACAGGAGTGTGGGAAATAGGCAAGTTTATAAGCAACTGAAAGGAGTATAAATTGATACAATCTCTCTAATGTGTAATTTGGCAATATTCATAGAATTTATAACTATACACACATTTGACTTAGCAACTTCACTTGCAAGAAATTGTCCAACACATGTATTCTCACATATATGTGGGATAACATATATACAAGATAATTCATGGTGCACTGTTTATAATAGCAAGGAACTGAGAAAAAATTAAATGTTCGTCAATAGGGAACATTGCTTAAGCAAATTCCATATAAGCAGCTACGCAGCTGTGAGAAGGAGGAGACAATTGTTAAGGAAACTTTTTATGTGCTATTACAGATATAGTGTTAAGTAACAAAAAGCAAAGTGCAGGACAATATGTAGCATACATTTTTGCCATCTGTACCCCCAAAAAGAGGGGGAATATATACAGATATTTTTGTATGCATAGAATATCTAAGGATACACAAGAAATTCAACCTCTAGGGAAGAAAACTAGATGTCTCAGAAAGAGGGATTAGATGCAGACTATTCATTCACTGTGTGTGGTTTATATCATTTGAATTTTGATCTTCAAAATAAATAAAACACTTTAATCAAGTGCCCCAATCGTTGGTGATATTATGTCCCTGAGCCACACCAAATCCCTTTTGGAAGTAAGATAGCATCCAAACTTTTTCCAGCTCCTCCGTTACCCACCAAGCAGCAGCAGGGACTCAGTGCCCCAAAGTGCCCCTGCCATTTCTGGAAGCTCTAGAAGGTTGCTTCTCAGATGTATTCAAAACCAGTCTGCGCCCATGTAACCTCTGCCTCATCCTTCTGCTCTCACTCATCTTCCCACCTGCCCAGCTACCCTCAAGAAGGCCTCTTTCAGTAGCCTCACTTTACCCTCACCCACTGCCTCCGTCAGGGCAACTCCGAGTGCTCCCAACATTTCCCTTCCCTGGAAACCTGGTTCCTGGCAAGGCAGGAGAAGACACAGCAACCCTGCTCTGGGCTGCATTTGTCTCCCTGGCCCTGAAGCAGCTCTATCTGAACACAGAGTCTCATAGTCTCTCAAATATTTCTATCAGCAGCTAGTACTAACCTCCAGTTTCCTGTCTATAAATATCACAGGGCTGACGAGAAACAGATTCCCTAACACCTATCCACCCTCCACTTTTTTTGCAGGGGACAAAGAGGGCAGATAAGATGGTGGAGGAGGTAGTCTTATCCTCCTTCAGAAGCAAAACAAATAAGAGTGGTAATGGGTAGAAGAAAACAGATGTTATCTATAACACCTGCAACTTGTTAACCCACAATTTTTTGATAACTACTACAATTCCTTTCTTGCAAGGATTGTCACATTATGTTCTTCCTTGGTGTTTTCCACTGCACTGATTCTGACCCTTATTAGCCCAAATCCATGACCGCTACTGTCCTGCATTTGTCTTCAGCCCATTTTGGTTCCAACCAGCACTTCAATGCTGTATAAGCCTTCCTAAAACACTTGAATCAGACCACATCTGCAGGATTGAGTATACTGAGATGATAATATTTTTCAGAGAACCCTTAAAAGTTAGGGCCCATACGAAGGAGGCTGGCTGGGTTGATCAGCCTGGAAAATGTGTAATGCATTCAACATGCTATGTGGAAGTCACTGAGCTAAGTAAAGTGCGGGAGAAAGGTATCTTAAGCTACAGTCCCGGTCCTCAAGGAGCCTGTAGACCAATAAAGACAATAAAATCGTTCACATCAAATGGCTGCAATAGAAGGCGTAACGTGGCTCATGGCATAAACTATGTGCAGACAACATACTATGAAAGTTCACAGGAGAGAGAGGTTTCATTCAGCTGGAGGGATCAAAAGAAGTTTCCATAACAGCAATAAAATATGAAGTGGGTCTTGAGGGAAAGGTAGCATTTGGATACACAGAGAAGAGAGAGAAGCGCCTGAGCCAAAGCGGAGAAAAACATCTGGAACATCTGGTGCTGGGGCTTGACTGGAACACAGAGCCAGTGGAGAGTGTGGTGGAGAATGAGCCTGGGGTAATGCACAGGTGGATCCAATAATGATAATTACTAACATTTGCATGGCCTTTTATAATTTATGGAGCTTTTTCCTGTGAATTGTCATTTGACCTTCACAATGACCCTATGACTTAGAAATTTTCGTATAAAAAAACTTGGGCTCAAAGATAGTTTGAAATAACTCACCCACCCAAGGTTACTCAATGGCAAAAGTTTTAAGTTGGGAAAGTTCAGAGTACTTTGCATGAGAAGGCACTAAAGATACCGTAAATATGTGTTGGTTGGCCTCCAGTTGCCTGAGAGTAATTTTAAGTTTGTACTCTTCCATAGTTTTAACATCCCCTTTGAGTAAATAATTTTCTAATATTAATTTGCATTGTGAGTTATTTCTTGAGGTAAGTTCTAAGTTAAACTTTAGTCTTGATACTCTTTAAATTATCCAAATTCAGAATTTCTGGTAGGTGAATTGCTGTAAATCTCTTTAAGCTAGGTCACTCATGCCAGAGTTTCCGGCCTTATAATTTTCACAGGTGCTCTGAGTTTGTTTTGTGAAGCCTTTAGACTAGTTAGTGTAATGAACAGGTAAACACTTTTTCTTCATTTTTGTTTTTTGTTATTGCTGTTTTGTTTTTAATGAGAATTAAAAGAATGAAAGTAACTCCAATACATCTTTAAGAGAAAAGTGAATAAATTTCTTTATTACTTCTATTTTGAAATTTTTCCCCATTGGGTTGATATAACTGAAGTGAGCCAAAGCAAATAGCTGTTTCCTATGAGATGCTTATTGTTAGGTAGTGGTTTACTTTCATTGTTCATGTTTTCTGATTTCTGTTTCCTACTTGTGAATAAGTTTTTAGTGTTATTGGTTTCATCTTGTTTTTGTTTGCCTCACTTTGGGGCCAGGGAGAGTTGCTGAGTAAATTACAACTCTAGAGAAAGTGCTTAACTCTCAAGGGCAAACCCCTGCCTCACTCTGGCATTGCTCTCTCTCCTGTCCTGCCTGTGCTGAAGATGTCTGCTAAATGAGAGAAATAATCTTCACCATCATGAATCAAGAATTTTCTAGAGCTCCAGTACTCTCGAGTTTTCTTCACTTTGTGATATAGAGAAAGGCACTTGGGGACAGGGATGCTGATCAATTCATTGCTGATCAATTCATTGCTATTCTGCTCACAGGGCCTAGATAAAAAATATATACGGTCAATTCTTGCTATTCAGGGTAGTTATGGTCTATTAAGTCACTGCAAACACTAAATTAGTGAATACCGAACTATTGCGCCTAGGAGAAGTAAAGGGTTAGATTTCTGCAAAAACTTTAGTTGCAACATTTTCATCAACCAAGTAAAACATAACCTCATTTTATACATGTTTCAGTTGAAAGATACCTTTTAAAATATTTATAGTTGATAAATTAACATAACTCATGGCCAACGGCATGATAATTCATCCTGAATAAAGCTTATCTAATGTTTCATCTTCTCTGGAAGACATATCACAGTCTTCCTGTGCTTGGGAACGCTGGACAGCACTTCAGTCTCATAGTTGGGAGGGCTTTTTAAACAGCAAAATCATCAACAAAAAGCACACAAATACAGAAAAATGTGACACTAAAGAGATTACAGAAAGGACATCTGTTTACAGTATGAAACAAGAAGGCAGAGGATCATCTCATTTGACCTCAGCTGGGAAAAGTGGAAGACCCATATATTTTTTTGCCATGTCCACAAATGTCCACGAATATGCACTGTGAGTACTGATTTTGGGGTTACAAATAAATTTAGCAAGTATATAGATTCACAAACACAGAATATGCAAATAACAAGAATCAACCAAATATAGAAAATGTGTGTGTGTGTGTGTGTGTGTGCGTGCGTGCGCTCATACACACACACACACACACACATACACACACACACACACACACGCACTTATGGAAAGAACAACGGATACTGTCTGAGGTCAGGCAATGTCGTGGCACGTGTACAGCCAGATCAGGGCTACTGCTAGTCTATAAGGTGAATTCATGTGAGTCCCCTCTGAGCAGCCTCAATCCCACAATATTCAGTTTGAGGAACAGACACAGCAGTGAAGAAAAGAAAACCCCTTCTTCCAGGGAAGTGTGGCCTTGCTTCAGCACGTGGAGTTTTGCTGACAGAGCACAGACAGGATTCCGCCCCCTTCTCACCCTGGGCTATGCAACCTGCAGAGCCAAATTCAGTGGCCTTACAGAAGAATATAGATTGGCCAACTTTATCTCAAAGTAGAAATTAATCTTTCAAACAGGTCCTGTCAAGAAACCTCTAAGGCAGGAGTCCCCAACCCCTGTTAAGAACTGGTCTGCAAGCAGGAGGTATGTAGCAGGAGAACAAGCAAAGCTTCATCTGTATTTGCAGCCATTCACCAGCACTAGCATCACTGCTTCAAATCATCAGGATTTAGATTCTCATTGGAGGATTAGTCCCTGGTGCCAAAATGTTGAGAACCGTGCTCTAAGGGGATCTCTATGTCAGCATTTCTGTTCTCTGACCCATGTTTTGCTCCAGGCCCCAGATTTCTCTCAAAGCTTCTGTATTTGTTTCCTAGGGCTGTTGTAACAAATTACCAAAAACTGGATGGCTTAAAATAACAGAATTTTGTTCTCTCATTGTTCTGGAGGCCAGAAGTCTGAAATCACGGTCACAGGGCTATGTCCCCTCTGAAGGCTCCAGGGAAGAATCCTTCCTTATCTCTCTAGCTTCTGGTGGCTCCCAGCACTTCTTGGAGTTTCCTGGCTTATAGCTGCCCAAATCGCTTGTGGTTTCAATCTCTGCCTCTGTCTGCAAGGCTTTCTCTCCTGTGTGTGTCTCTCTGTGACCTCTCCTCTTCTTATAAGGACACCAGTCATTGAATTTAGGGCCTGCCCACCCTAATCTAATATGACCTCATCTTAATTCATGATATTTGCAAAAATATTATATCCAAATAGTCACATTCTAAGGTTCCAGGTGGACATGAATTTTGGGAAACAATATTCAATCTACTACCTCTCCTATAAATGAAGTCTGGGAGGAACATAATAATGGGGACCTTGACAGTTATCTAGATTTCCTGACAGAGCTCCAGATTCTATTCAAGATCTCCACTATTGCATTCCCCCCAGTTTTAGGATTTCTTTGGTCCTATATCCTTTTCAGGTATAAGGGTTTTGAATCAACGGTAGTTAATAAAAAGAAAGAAAAAGAAAATCAAATGGCAGCCATAAGAAAACACTAAAAATATTTCACCTTGAAAGCAAATAAGCACAACTTCCTCAATAATATCTAAAGTTTGCTGTGACCCAAGGGCAAATTCCAGGGAACACCAACGATCTGGGCTTTAGAATTACAACAAGAATAAAACAGGAGGTTAGATATTAATGACCCCTGTGGCCACAATATTTCCCATGGACTCAGGAAAACAGGCACTGCAAAGCTTACCTTCATAACACCCAGTATGTTCTGATACATTCTGTAAGAGAGCACGCCCTTTAGTCTACTTCAACTGTCAGAATCTTGACCATGATACTGAAATAAGTCAAGTTGGTTCAGGTAGACCTCTACTTACAATCTATCTACCAATACCTAAAGACTAAGCCTCTTTGATGATAACAAAATAATTTTTTTCACAATGACTAAATCTAATGCCCTATATAATAATTACCAAATACAGTTTATGCCACAAGATTTTTAGACTGCTCAGCATCCTTCCTCCCCATTAGCCCGTGGGTGGCAAGTGGAGTTAACTTCACCTCTGGCTCCATGTGAACCGAGCCTAGATAATTAGTGCACTGAGTTCTTCTGGCCACAGAAATTGTGTGAAAGATGGATGTCAGACACAATCAGGGCCAATGAAAATCAATGTCACAGTTTATGGGACTTTGAGGGAAAAGGTATGAGCTATTCCTGTGGGGTTTGTGAAGCTGCTGGCGGCTATATTGTCACTATGGGAATACTTGAAATGAAGACAAGATGAAGAACAGCAGAGTTGAGAAAGGAGTGTAGACTGATACTCGATGGCATCATTTGGGCCCTGCATCTAAACATAGCTGAAGCTGGTACAGAATATAACTGGACTTTCAGTCGCAAGAAGCAGTTAACCTTTTTTGCTCATTCGAGTTGGGTTTTGTGTCACTTATAGTATCTCAACTTATGTGGCATGATACAACCAACCGTGAAGGACATGTGCGATGATTTATCCAATAGATTCTGACATCAGGCTCCACTTCCTCCTCACTAAGACAAAGGAGATGACTCCGAATTAGCATGGCTGATGTCCCTGTGATCAGCCATTTCTCTGGGTCTCACATTGCTCTTGTCCTTAGTCTGATCTGTGAGTCTGATCTGTGAGGTGTCGATTCATGATCATTAACTCGGTCTTTGCTAATAAATCAGTCTCTAGATTCAACTCCCACCACAACCCAGATAGAGAAAACATAGTGCATCTAGTTTGCCAATAGCTAATTTGATCTTTCCCCTCCAGAGTCTCCACCCATTGGTTAGCAAGAAAATATTAACTAAATCTAGTTTAAACTTACTCTTATCCAATCAATCAAGCAAAGAGCTTTCCTAGGAAATACACAGACTCATTTGTATAAAAATTCTCAGTTCCTAACACTCATGTCTTCCACTCCTCCTGCTTCTCTCCATAAAATGGTCTCTGAGTGCAGGAGAGGAAGAGGGTTTGTTCACCATTATATCAATGAGGCTTTGGTGTTCTCAACCTCCTCCAATGTCTGGCTACTATCCTTTGTCTACCCAGAAGTCTGCAGTGTCATCTCTCCCAGGCTGGTCCTGCTTATCTAGCATCCGCCTCAGATTGCCTTGGTGTCACTTTGGCAGCCACTAGCGACAGACACTGCATCTTTGCCCACCCATCATCTAGTTCAGTGCCCCGGAAGTCCAAAGCCAGCCTCTGCAGTGGTAGGCCATCTCCACCTGCCATAGACTCCTTGGCTGTCAGCTCATTGTCCACACCACATGATGACCAAGGAGACTTGAGAAGGCAAGCCCACAGGGTCTCCCAAGGCCATCCTGTGCTGCAGGTTGACCTTAATGTGGCTGTGCACCAGGGTGATGTGTGGCAAACTCTGCTTTCAATGTGGCCCTCATCCTGCCTGACACCCCTGCCCCTCACCGGCCCAAGCCTGGAAAGGACAGTTCAGCAGACATAGGCCCAGCTGTGACCAGTCCTCCCTCTTTTTTTCTTTCTTGGTCTACATTCTACAAGCAGAGCACATACCCTGCCTATACTTCAGAAAGGACATGCTCCGATTTGTACTTTGTTTCTCCCCGCTCACTCCCTCTCTCCCTCGACTCCTACTAAACCTGGCTCTCCTCTATGCTGTGGAGAAATGTCCGAGCTGACTTGTCCAGTCTCAGTTGCTGAAATGTAAAAGGGGGAGGTAAAGAGATGCGGCAATTTGTGTTTCAAGACAATGGGCTGACTTGCGCAGCTATTTTATTGTTGAAAGATCCGATTCTGAATGTCAACAGCTGAATATGAAGTTGTTCTTCCTCTTCATATTTCTTCAATAATTTTTCTCATTTCCTCTGCGGCCTCCCACCCCCAAACAGAAGAATGTTAGAGCCATGCCGTCCAAAAGAACGTTGTGCAATGATGGAAATGCTCCACATCTGTGCTCTTCAATACAGTAGCCACCGGCCAGATGTGGCTACGGAACTCTCCAAGTGTGGCTAGTGGGCCCGAAAAACTGACTTTCAATTTATTTAATTTCAACTAATTTAAACTTAGGTAGCTACATGTGGCTAGTGGCTACTATATTGGACAGCACAGAATTAAGGCAAAGTCTCATATCAGCAAGACAAAAGAGAAAGGTATAGTAATCTTCATAAAATCTGGTGCCACCCCACCCAATTCCGCTTGAAAATGCTTGTGTAATTCTGTAATCCTTATTCCAGTACAAGTGCTCTGTGTGCTTAATTACTTCATACCCAATACTTTCCATCTTCACAAACACAGCTGCTAATGTCTGGTTTTGTAGCATTGCACACCTCTCTATCTTCCAAAATCTCCTGAAAATAGTGCATGCTGTTTCCAAGAAACAGATTTTTTTTTTTAATTATAATTGACATACGATGTTATATTAGTTTCAGGTGTACAGCGTAGTGATTAGACATTTGTATGCCTTGCACAAAGTGATCACCACAATAAGTCTACTACCCATCTGGCTCCATACAGAGTTATTATGATATTATTTACTTTATTCCCTCTGCTGGACTTTACATCCCCGTGGCTAATTTAATAACTGACAGTTTGTGCTTCTTAATTTTAGACCCCTGTTTTTCTCATACAGAAATCCTCCTCATTTTTTTTTCTTTTTTGCCCCTCTCTTTTTGAGAGTGTTTTCCTTAGCATCAAGGGTGGCCAACATTTCAGGAACCTTTAGAAGGAAGGTCAGTGAACAGAGGAAATAGCTCCGTAAAAGCCTATTCTCCCAGGCTGCAGGCAGTCAGAGGAGAATGGCACCCACCGGTTTGGCTTATTTTCTTAGAGCAGTGTCTGTCATCCCAGCCTCTTTCCGGAGTCTGCCTGCCTGTGTTCCGATGAGGGCTGGGGGTTCCTGTCCATGCTCATGGAGGCTGCATTACAAGACAATCCAGAGGAGCTGGAAGGCCGTGGAGAGGGAGGGACCCCTACTTTATGCCCCAACTCTGAGTTACAAAACAACAAAGTCACCATGCTGTGCCCTTGGTTCGAGGAGGAGTGATTGTCAATGGCAATGAAAAAAACTTATAATTGTACAATTTCCAGCTCTTTCTCACATAGTATCTCATTTAAATACTCTAAAACAAATAGCATTATTAATGTTCTGGATTGTGGAAAGAGAAAGTTGAGCTTCTGCAGAGGTCAGTGTCCTGTTTGAAGTCATAGGACCAGATAGGGCAGGTAGACAGTATCCAGATTCCAGGATGGCATGGGCTAGAGATAGGTCCAGACACAGAGATGAGGGTGCCAGGCATGATATGTTGGAGGAACAAAAGCAGTAGTCACTTGGAAGAACTTTTGAGAGGTCATAAGATGTATTCTATACCTGAGACAGCACTGAACTTGACAATACTTTAAGAGATCAGTACTCCTGGCCTGCACACTGCCCGCTATCAGCCCTTGTGTAGAGGAACAAAACTCCTTATGGTCATACATTTTGCAGTTTGTCAAGTTATTTCCATGTGCATGACCTCATTTGATCTTTACAGAGACCCTGTGATATAAGGAACAAAGTCAAGAATATTATTTCCTTACAAATTAAAACCACAATGAAATATCACCTCACACCTGTCAGAATGGCTATCATCCATAAATCAACAAACAACAAGTGCTGGCGAGGACGTGGAGAAAAAGGAACCCTCATGCACTGTTGGGGGATTGCAAATTGATACAGCCACTATGGAAAACAGTTCAGAAGTTCCTCAAAAAATTAAGAATAGAACTACCTTATCACCTAGCAATTGCATTTCTGGGTATTTATCTGAAGAAAACCAAAACACTAACT
>NW_011888789.1:14281942-14308158 GCF_000151845.1 Pteropus vampyrus
ATATAAGGATATTATATTATATCTCAAATATGGATGAGAAAGCTGTAGTTTAGAGTAATTTAGAAACTTGCTTCATGTCAAACAGCCCAGATATAACATGGAGGATTTTATTCCCACATCCCCAGTCTATGGACTCAGGTGCTCTTTCCACTGTACCAGGTGTCCTCTGCCAGGCATGGCACAGGCTCTTTGTCCCATCAGCTCAGCACTTCTGTCACTTTGCTCTCCTCTCCAACCCTGATAGCAGGTAGGGGTAGGTTCCTGTCTGATCCGTTCTCAACTAGATGGTGCCCCTTCTCAGTGAGTGAATTCCACACAAGCACCCACCTACAAGGAGCCCGCACCTCCCTCCTCTCAGGGGCCACAGGCAGCCCGAGCTGTGAGCCTGTGTTGTGTCAGCAAGAAGACCGGTCTGTGCCAGGTTCCTCCACCCATTTGCCGGGACATGTCTCCATTAGTCATCACATTCTCTTCCCTCAGGACTGCTCTTTAGAGCTTCACAAAAACAGACTGCTGGGCCAGGCAACTCTTTAGCTAACTGCTGGACCAGGAGCCTCCCCAGAAAGCTGTCTGCGGGAGGAAGCTCTGTGCACGGTCCATTGATCTTCCCCGAAAGGTGCCTGCCACCCAAGACACACCTTTCTTGCTCTCCAAGTGCCCCCAAGGCCTGGGGACCTGGAAGGGTGGGCAGCCCAGCCCCTTCCCCAAGCAGGCTGCTGCTTGAGGTGAAAGCAAGCCAAGGCAGCTCTGAGCCTGCTAATCCACCGCATCCCCCAAGAAAGCTGCTCCAGCCTGGGATGCACTCTCTCAGGCTGAGATGTTCTGGAAAGAGGCTCAGAGCCTCCTGGGTACATTCTGTATTGGCTCCTCTGACACACAGGTGTGTCAGGCCTGCTTCCCTAGAGCTGCTCATAGGGAGAGGGTAGAACCTCCTGCAACCACACTGCCCCGGGCCCTTCCTCCCTACAAGCTGCTGACAGGAGACCTGCAAAGAGGGGGAAGAAGGAGGATTATAGGCACAAAGGCCTGCATCTACTCTGCCTGAGCTGGGTGACCTTTGATAAGCCAGTCCAGTGTTCTCCTCAACTCACTTCTCTGTCCCTCACTTCTTCTGTGCAGGGAAGATATAAATGCTTACCTTACAGCTCTCATTCTTTTATCATTGAGCACCTACAGTATGCCAAGCCTTCGGCTAGGAGGTGAGACTATGCTCAGGAGCACACCCTCAGGGCCCTGCAATGAGAGATTACTGTCTCTTTTCCAAAGAAACAAAGCCGTTAGCTGGGCCTAGCTCCACACAGTCAGGTCTCCATAAATGTTTGTTGACTCTACATAATTAACACATGCCCTTTTGCTCAGAGCTGCTGTGAGAAGCTGATGAGATGGTGCCGAGTAAGCACTTTGTAAACTATAAAGGGATTATACAAATGTCAGGGATGATTTGATTGTGGCTGTGACAAGAGCTGTGTTCTGCCAGGCAGCTCCCAAAAGGAAGAGAGGGCCATGCCCAGAGTCCATAGGGAGAGCCCCTGTGTCTTTTACAGGGAGAAGATGCTCCCCGAGGACAAGCGCCAAAGCTGGGTGAGCGTGCACGGGCACATACCCACTGAGGGACCTCCAGACCTGCAGCAAAAGTTACAAGACTTAGTGCAGCAGCCTGCTGACAAGGGATCCCACAGGCTCTGGTGGGGAGTTGGGCCTTTAAGGAAGAAACTATGCTAATCAGACACATGGGGGATTGTTTCTTCAGGCAGTATCGATCCTTGTAATTTTAGAAGGCAGAATTCATTATAATTCTTATAAAGAAAAATAATTTTTCTTTAGGTCTCAGACTCCCTCCTGCCTAAATTTTCAAATCCCTGACTTAGACACAGGATTACCTGGAACTTGGTTCTCATATCTCAGTACTCTAAGTCCATGCCAGCTCTCCTTCCATTGGGTTGAGGCCAAGAGGTTTATCATTGCCTAAAAGTTCTTTAACATTTCAGAAATCAGTTTTTGAAAAAGCTCTGAAATTCCGCTAACACCTGCTCCAAGCCTCACCATCTAGGAGACTTGCATTCTTTCATGCTGAATCCCTTCCATTTCAGCGAGTCACCTGTTTGAGAACTTAAGTACCTCCCCATTTTCTCTGCCCCAGGTAAATATTAGTGACAAATCTTGAATGGATGGATGGACGGACGGACGGATGGATTTTTGGCCACAATGACCTTCTTGTTCTACAGAGAAATTCATTTCCAATGAAGAGTCATCATTCTGAAAATATAGACAGAAAAGGACCACATACTAAACCTGACAAACTCAGAAGGGGCCTGCATGGTGGGCTTTATAAACTCAGAGACCGAAAGTAACCACACAGGATGGTCTTAACAGAAAAATTCCTATTTAAAAGCAGGTCATGGTGGGTAGTCTAGGACTGTAGCTTCTTTGATCAATCCAAAGGTCGATCTTTACCTTAAATAAGCCTGTCTATTGTCTTTCTGCATCTAAGACAACATATCTTTGAAATGTTGGAGTAATCTTCTTTTCCGGATCCCTCAGGATACAACCTCGCATCAGAGCAGACCGCAGAACCCCTCATTGTTATCTTGTTCCCTAAAAACCATGTCTGTAAACTGTAAATGTTAATTATTTTCCTGTACCCACCAGTGTAAAAGAAGTTTGTGTTTCTCATGCCTTTTATCCAATCCCAGAGATTTCCTTGCTTTGCTTTCTCCTGCCCCCTTAATCTACCACCAATGGATTTCATGCACCCCTTCTTATATCTCATCCTTTTATTCTAATGTATAAAATAAACTGCAAAACTGCCATTCTCTGGAGCATTTTCTCAATCCGATGAGATTTTGCTTCCTGGCAATTGTAGTCAGTTTGGCTCAAATAAACTCATAGAAATTCTCTACTGGTTTGGATATATCCTACATTGACCCTAATAACTAAAAGGTCAACAAAAGTGAATGAGAGCTCCAGGGCTGCCTAAGAAAGTGATTTGCGCCCCCCACACACACACTTAAACTTACATGACAGTTCTCTTCCTAATAAAGCCATTTGAGGAACAGCTAATACCTAGAGTTGTCCTTGTGATACAGAGTCTACTACCTCAGAAGACAATTCTCCAATCTTTCATGAGCTCTGGTTGTGTGAGGCCTTTTTCTCTCTGTGGTGAGGGGACTTGAGGATAGAGCTCTCAGCTCACTCAGACATGGATGTCTTAGCACTTGAACTACACCTGGCAGAGGCTTCATGAGCATCAGTTGAATTCAGCTAAATCAGTTGGAATTGAATGGGCAGCATCCACAAAGCAGGCTAGAGGCCTTTCCTAGTTACACGAGGCACAATTTCCAGCAGCAGTATCCTCTACTGACAGTCATAGAGGCTGACAGTATACCCAGCACTGTGCCAAGACTGGACATACAAGGGGTTTCCTGTCCTCGAGGAACTTGCATTCTAAGGGCAGCAAGTCTCACCAACTCCTACTTACTCTTTCCTATCATCAGCCATCCCCCTTTTAAAAGAATTGAAAATCAGAGAGTTTTCTCTCAAACCATTCTATAAAAGCTACCAATTGCCCCTCACCTCCACCAGATCAGCACTGTAATCCTCGTAGTCCCTCAGAAAGCACCAATGGGACCATGGGTCCCAAGGCTGTTGTGCTGTAGAATTACCTGTAGAGCTGGGCCTTATCATGGAACGTTCTGATTTAATAGGTCAAGGCTAGGACTAGAGCTATGCATCTGTCCCAGTATGTCTGTTCTCGATTTCACCTTCCATCACAATCAGTCCTGTGCTCATGTCTATGTGTGTTTGTGTATTAGTGGGGGAGAGGAATGGTGAATTTAAGATATCTTTGCCAGGGCCCAAAAGACAGAATCCTGAACTCTTTCTTGGCACTGATGAAGATATAAACATTCAGAAAGTGGAAGGCAGTTGGTGGGGTCAAAAGAACACTGGGCTGGAAATGAGATTAGGTTCTAAAGTCCAGCTCCTTATTCACTAGCTATGACCTCAAATGTACCACTCCACCTCCTGAGCCTTGGCTTCTTCAAGTATAGGTCCAAGCGAGTATATACAAAGCTATGGAAGATTCATCTCAACTCTGAAAGCCCATGACCCTTTGATACAATGACTCAGACCTCTCAAATGGAAGAGAAAGAGAACTGCTAACTGCCCCACGATCTGGCTTAAGGCTCCCAAGGGAGAATTTCAAACATTATTCTCTAAAGAAAAGAAAAGTTTAGAGGCTTCCTAACTCAAAGAGACAAGAAAAGTCTTTATCTTCTAGGACCTTCCACAGTACTAGCATCTCTGTCACTTTCAGAGCCCAACAGTCAGTGTTGTAAGGTTCTGACATCTTTGAGTGCCTCTCTTTGCTCTAAAATGGGACTACAATTTGTCTTCACTCAGATCCCTGTTGCATGCCAAAGTCACAGGAAACAATGGAATGGCACTGCTGGCCTGTTTCTCCATTGTTTTGAACACCAAATCCTCATCGGGTTTAGCATGATCCTCATGAGTCTGGAATGGAAATACTTTTACTATTCTCTCATTGCAGGGCCTGATCTACCAGATGACACTCACCATCCAGGATCAATGGAGACCAAAGACCTCTCCCAGGCTGATAAGGAAATGAGTGATGGTTTTCTGAGGAAGTCACAGATTAATGGGGTTTTCCAATCAGCTTAGAAGTCAGCCTTGTCAATCCATTGCTCGACCTTCAGAGCTATAATTGAGAGCAGATGGTTTTGCTCACTGACAGACTGAATAGAAACAAGACATGTCATTGCTCTTGTCCATCATCAATTTGCTCTCAGTTGAGAATAAGAGCTTGTCAGGGAAGCTCAAAGCAGAAAGAAACCCAAAGATGAGTCAATTCCCAGAGGAGTCTCCATTTACCCAGGGAGGAAGCAAGCTCTCTGGAGAGGAAGAGTCTTGAGAGCAATGCTATCTGGTATGGAGGGTCTGCTCCTAAAACTTGCTGAGGTCTTTGGGACTCAAGTAACCACAGCACCTGCAGCAATCTTGTACAGCAGCATCTCGAATACATATTTCCTCTGTTTTCTCTGGTAACTATGGCCTAACTGGCAACTTACAGCTACGCCTCTCCAACCCTGGAGAGGGATGGTAGTGTGGCTGCAGCCCCTGATTAGCTAAGCTCTTCTTCTGGGGTTCACTGAGGTTCTTCCTACCTAGATTCCCCACCCCCACAATTGTCCAGATAGGTCTTTGCAGAGTAGTTGAAATGCCCAGATTTCCCCGTCATTGAGAAGCAGCCAGCCATTAACAATGAGAGGCAGCGAGAGGGAATTTTTCCCCTCTCATCCACTGTACACTGGTCATTGTTAGAGATCGGCTGTGTCTCCGGGAAAGACAGCCACCAACTGTCCCTGTAGATGGCTCTGCCATGGCCCAGAAAGAAAGGAACTTGGCTCAGGGCCTTAGCCAAATATTGCTACCTCTCTCCAGTAGGGTCTCCTATTAGGACCTCCAGAGTTCCCCCTAAGCTGGGAGTGGCTTGGGTAGAGAAAGTGGATGGAGCCATTCTGCAGCACCCTTCTCATTCCATAAGTATGTCACACTCAGAAGCCCTCTCTGGCCCACTACAGAATGTATTCCAAACTGCTCTGCTGGATTAAAGCCTCTCAAATCTGGCCCCACATGACCATCCCAACATGTCTGCCACCACTGAGCATGGACGTCATCTCAGCTAGCATGTTTCCTCACCCCGGCTTATTCCTCAGTCCAAGCCAATGCTCACATGGCTCCCACCCTTCTGGCCCTCACCTCCGATCACTATACGTGTGAACTCTATTCCACCCTCAACCAAACCCACCCATTCTCCAAGTCGCATCAAAAGACCCATCTCTTCCAAGAAGTGTCCCCTAACTACTCCAGCTGATACTAACCTATCTCTGCTATGAAATATTGTAGTTCTCACTGTTTTGTGTCCTTAATGGAGGAACTTGAAGTTCTGTTGTAACCTGTGACTCCTAATTTTATAACTTCCACTAGACTGTAAGCTTCGAAGGGGAAAAATGCCTGCATTTTTCAAAATCTAATTATTATAAATGAATGGACTCCAGACTTAAGTGCCAACAACACCTCTGAGCAGCTTTGCAACCTGGAATTGCTGCACTGGGGTAATATCATTGGGGCTGGTGTGGTGGGGTCATTCCTGCTTGAGAGCCCTTTGCCCTGACCTTGCACATATCACTTTCAGCCTTGCCCCAGTTCTCTGACGCAAAACTGATGGCTTGCTTCTGGATTTATAGCTAATCTGTGTCATGGCACAACTCTAGAGAGTGCCAGTCGCTTAGGCCACAATGTGACGTAGCCCTAGGGTTGCTCAGTGCACAACCCGCACAACCACATTTAGCAATACTGTCCAACCTTTGTTGCTGTAGTGGCCAGAAGTTCATCTCTCTAGAGCTGTCTATTTACAGCCACTAGGAATGGAAAGAAAATCACACAGAAGATGAGCTAGGCTTGGAGCCTATGGTCTGAGAAAGAGCTAGCTCTGCTCCTCGGCGGTCTGTAGTCCATGTGCCAGGAATCGTGCTGAACCACCGCCTCACATCTGGTCATGCCCTTCACTCTTTGCTCACAATAAAGAAACTCTGAGCAAGGCTTTGGGACAAACCAAGGACCCAGGGGCCATCTAGGATGAACCAGATTACTGTTGCCTGGCGTTCTGATAATTGTCACCATCTATTTGAAACTTTTGACAAAAATTATGAGAAAAGCCTGAATTCCAAGTGAGCTTCCAACTTCTCAGTCCCTCTTCATTTTCTCTGCCCAAGAGAACATCCTGACTTCATGGCTGCCCACACACTTGTGGGGAGCCCATTGCTGAGGGACCAAGCCTTTAGTTATTCTATTAAGAGTTTCCAGACGGTGCGTAAGCATGGGCAATTTTGCAGCAAGCAGGAAATTATCAGTAGAAGTGGAAGTGACAGGGTGTTTAGCAAACATTAAACCAAGAAAGCTTAAAAGGTCTCTGAGCATCGTTAAATAAACATTTAGGATGACTGAGAGGGCAGAATATAAAATGAAAGAGAAGTATAAACACTTTCTGTGGGTGGGGGAGGCTTTCTCTTTCTTCCATCTTCATCTGATCATAGACTATGAGGGTGCTGAATGAAGTTATCTAATACTTAAAATTATCCTTTGTAAGTCGGAGTACCAATCAGCAAACATTCAGAGGAAAGGAGCAGGTTCCCTTTGTTTATATCAACAGACAGATTTGATTCTGATAGTCATGCCCTAAGATGCTAGGTAGCACCCCAGGTCTAAGAGGTCCCAGGACCACACCTGGCTCAGGGCCTCACCTTCCAAGACACCCCAACAGGAATAAGCAACAGGGAAACCAGCACTGAGACTGAACAGCCCCCACTGAGAACCAAACACCTTATTTAAGCTCAGAACGACACCCATGACATAGGTATTCTTACAGAAGGGGAAACTGAGGCTGAGAGATTAAGGTCACATATTGAGTGGCAGACCTGGAGTTGGAACCCTAATCCAGGTTTTCCAGAGCCCACTCTTTCAGCACCACCACCCCACATTTCCACGAAGTACCATGAGAGTTTCACACCAAGCCCCTCTCAGGGGTAACTCAAGGGAAAATGAAGACTGAGAGAAAGGGACATTGGGACGCCAAGCCCAAAGGGACAGGAGTGACCACTAGAGTGACAAGAACACGGATGTCAGAGATCACAGACCTTGACAGCTTCAGGAAATACAGAATCTTCTGGCCCCTCTTTGCTTCTCTGAGGATTCTCAGCAGCTCGTTTGCAGGGGTGTAATTTCTCACATGGCTCCAATCAATCCAGGGAAAGGGCAGTGGGGAGCAAGCTGAGTCAGAGTGAGGGTGGCCAGCCCACCAGCTACAGAGTTCTGGCAATGTCACCACTAGCAGAGAATTTGGAAGTCTTTCCTCATTTTCTGCCATGGGGGCTCAAATTGGCTAATAAGCTCAGTGCTTTATATATTTCCTTATGTCCTACCGACAGAAAACATAAGCATGAGGTAACAACACCCAACACACACACTACCTCCTCCCCAAACAACCAAGAAGACTGAATACCCAAGACTACCACAGGCCCACCTCCCCATTAGCGGCTTTCAACTGCACTTTTTAGCTGTAGTAACTAGAGTACTTAGAAACTTAACATAGCAAGGCAAAGCAAGGCAAGTAAATAAATAGTAATTTAACAGATGTGAGAAAAACATCAACAGAAACCGATGCATCTAGCAGTGTCTTTCTCATCACTTCAAGGACAGGCTACGCTATTCCCTATATTTATAGACTCATTCCATATCCCCAGCTCCTCTATCACCTCCATTGCCAAAGTTGTCCCGAGGATCCCAATCAAGCGACTAGAAAGAAATAGCTGCGGTGCCCAAACTGCCCCTCCATCTGACTTTCCAAGTCAGCCAGCATCTTGCTTTCTGCACCCTCTCAATCTTGTCTTCCAACCCCAAGTTTCATCAGCCTCCCGGTTCTGAGTCACCTCATGGAGACTTTGCTCCCTCTTTTCTCCTCTGTCTTCCCAAATCGCTGCCCTCCCTCAAGGTCCTGCTCTACCTTCTTCCTCATGAAGACTCCCTTGCCCACTGTAGGCCACAGGAACACCTTCCCCCAAAACCTTCTGGCCTTTCCAAGCCTGGAGGTTGGCTGCTGCCCTTCATGCTGAGGAAGTGAGCCTTGACTAATCATTTAGATCCTAAACCCTTGGAATCAGAGACCACAGCTGTCGCTTCTTTGCCACCTGGCACATAAGGGCTTGTTAGTTGGCCAGGAAAGGAACATCTGTCCTTCCTGCGATACAATTAGGCAAGTAGCACGACCACTGCGACCGGGTGGGCAGGTTGGCTCTTGCTGGACGGCCTCTTCCAAGACCTAACTGAACACACCCAAGGACCCCAGGAGCTTCAGCGAAACCTCGGCACCTGTCCAGATCGGCAACAGCTTCCATTTTTACTTCAGAAATCAAACTTTGACCTAATTTCAATTGTGTCGAACTAAATCCTAGTGACACCAAAAAGGGGGAAAATTTTTAAAAATAGCCTTTGCTATTACATATTGAATCAGTTACAAACTTCCACAATCAAGGTTTAATCTTCTCCAAATTCAAGTTATTTTTATAGTATAGTACAACTCAAAGAACATTTACCATTCGTGTGATTACAACTGCTGGCAGGGCCTATCTGAAGCTTCCAACATGTGTGTTTGCTTACATGGGCTGGGATTTGTAGCTCTCTTTTTATTTTAATAGAATGGCACATTTTATGTGTGAGGTGCTCTCCATATGGATATTTTTCAAAATACTTTAGAAGTTCCCATATTGGGAGAAGAGCAGATGGTCAGCAGTGAGGCCCACTGTGTGTGAACACAGTGTCACAGCTCCCCAGCTGTGGTCTGCAGGAAAGATCCCCAGCTTTAGAACAAGACATGGGCTTAAGTTCTAGTTCTGCCACTTAGATCTGTGTGCTGTTGGGCAAGTTACTGACTCAATTTTTTTATTTCTGTAAAAAATGTAGTTTCCTAGGACTTCCATTAAAAAATACCACAAACTGGGTGGCTTAAAACAATAGCAATGGTATCCTCTCACAGTTCTGCAGGCTAGAAGTCCACAATCAAGGTGTTGGCAAAGCCATGCTCCCTCTGTAGGCTCTAGGGAAGAAGGCTTCACTGCCCTTCTCCTAACTTCTGGCCACTGCTGGCACTCCTTGAAGTTTCTTGGCTTGTAGCTGCATTACTCCAGTCTCTGCCTCTGTCATCACATAGCCTTTCTCCTATGGCTGTGTCTCTGTATTTGAATCTCTCTCTCTCCTTTCTTATAGAAAGACACCAGTATTGGATATAGAGACCACTCTACTCCAGTGGGACCTCGTCTTAACTTGACTACATCAACAAAGACCTTATTTTCAAATAAGGTCACATTCACAGTTATTAGGGGTTAAGACTTCAACATATCTTTTTGAGGACACAATTCAACCCTCTACAAGGGCATAATAATTTATGTGCCTCAGTATTATTTGAGGGAAAAAGCAAAATCACAGAGTGCCCAGTGACTGCCCCATATGTGCATAATGATCGAGGACTTGCTGTGACTTGGTAAACTGGGCCTGTATAAAAAGCCAGGAGGGCGGGCGCGGCCCCACAGCTGAGTCCCAGGAAGTGGCATGCAAGGGGACAGGTGACGGTGCTAGTGTGCTGCATGGTGGTCTCTCTGGTTTAGAGCGGGCACCCATTAGGACCCAAACATTCAGTCAAACTCTGTCTTGGGAGCCAGGGTCTATAGGCAACAGATCCTGGCTCCCAAGACAGAGTTTGACTGAGTGTTCAGGTCTTCAGCATGTGAGTTAGATCACCTACTGGAGAATTATAGCAACAGTCTAGTCATACACACTGGCCAAGCACAGTAGGATGAGAGAGAAGAAACCTCCTGAGAACAGATGCACTCTTGACTTAAGGGCACAAAGACCACCTGATAGAAGGGACAAGGAATGGGTCATGAGATGTGCCTGCTGCAGTCAAGACTGGGTTTGGAGTGAAGAGGTCTGTTGTTTGGGGAAAATCTAGAAATGAGAGGGGACTCCACAGACACAACCATCACAGACCTGTCATTTCTCCCTGTGAAGGGGCGAACTACCGTTGATGCCAGCCAGCTAAGGGAAGCCTGCTTTGCTCTTTCAATCTCTCTGTGTGTTGCTCATGTAAATCCTACTCACTGTTCAAGTACTTGGTTCAGAATCCGAGAACCCTTTCCTCTCACTCTAACCTCCTTAGTCACATTGTACGATAACCACACCATTTACTCTATGGAACCACTTACTGTGGTTCTATTGGTTAATCTGTCCTCAAATAGACTGTGAGTGTCTCGAGAGCATAGATCAGGCTTTATTCTCAGTATTGTAATGAGCTCGAGTGTGATACTCGGGATATAGTAAGTACTCAATAAACACTTCCTTATTACTTTATGTTTCACCTATCTTCTTTTCTAGAATTTTATGGATTTCAACAGAAGGTGAAAACTGCATTTCCAGAGCAGGGAAGTGCCTAAGACACATGTAGTATCCCTTGAAAGAGTTGTTGTTTTTCAAAAATTGATTCTTTTAAAATTACAGTAGGTTCCAATAACTAAGAATATCATACTATTTCGTGATTGAGTTGGAAGCCTCCTATCTGATTGGGATAAAGTCTTTCATTGCCCTCAACTATAACTACTTATTGAGCTTTTACTATGTGCCAGACACTATATCGATCATAGGAGATGTCAGGAAGAAGAGGTTTCTGTGTTTAGAAAACTACCATTCATATTGGACTTGTTATAAAATAATATTGTCCAACTGAAGACATTTGGCACCCTGTTGACCTATTTGTCAGGGGTCGGCTATGAAAAGAGTTGAGTCCATCTGCCAGAAAGTGAATTAACCAGGGCAAAAAAATTTTCTGAATTTGAAAGAGGATGTGGATGATTTATATAAATACTACCTTCTCCCTCCAAGATCTGGAATTCAGAGGCCATTTTATTTTAGTGCTTGATTGGGGACATCGATTTAGTTGCTTGACATTTTAGCAATGCAAAAAAATGAAATAGAGAGAGATAATGGCAGATAAGGAAGAAGTCCAAAAGACTTGGCCACTTCACCTCTCCCCTTCCTACACACTGCAGTGCAAGCACATCATTGGCATTTCCATTACAGAAAATGATTTTTTTCTTGGAGAAGAGCCAAGTTGTTCTTTGAGGGTAATTCACTATAACAAGATCAACAGTGCAGTGTTCTTCTAGATTATTTGATTGAATATGAACATAATTTTGTTGTTCAGAATCCAAAAGGACCTATAAATTATAAGTACCTAGATATACCATCTCCTGAATTAATGTCAACATTGGATTTAAGGCTATTTTTAAGGTCTTCGACTAATATTCACATATTATAACTGTAAAGGCACATTTGCCAGCCAAAATTTATTATTAGAATAATCATCTCCAGGCATTGCGCTAAGTGTCAAGAATAGAAGAGTAGATCGCAGCTAGAGGAGTGGGTATCAGAAACCCACACAACACTTTTCCCACCCCAAACGTGCCTCTGAAAATATGATCGCCCTCAACATGTGTGTTTTCAAATAGCTCTTAAGGAGACCCAACCACTTGTGGCGGGCCCCCTGCATTTGTGTCAAAGCGTGAGTGGTTTCCAAGCAGCTGAAGTGATATGTAATCAACAGGAATGGTTCTCAGTTCTGCAAACTTCTATCCACATTGCCAAGGAGATCATTAATAGCAACATAATGGCTCTTAAACCTAAACAAGGTTCTCTGAAGGTAGAAATGATCCTGCATCCCCGAGTCAGGACTTCCATGCCATCACGCCTCTTTCGGAGATGACTTAGACATGTCAAACCTCTCTTGGCTTTGGTTTCGTGAGAACTTAAGGGAAAAATATGTATGCGTGACAGCACTTTTCAAAGTTGAAACAGATATTGAGGATTTTGTCTGGGTTCCCAGAACCTGAGACAAGGACCTTTGGGTGAGAAGACATTAGGAGAACAGACCTGACTATTTTAGACTCTGAACTCAGGGTGGGAGTCTTATTGCTGGACACCCAGATGTCAGCAGCAGCTCAGGGCAAAGCAGTATGTTTTCAGTCTCAAAGACACAGCTGAGAAGTTCCCTATCTCTCAAGGAATCAGCGTTTGAAAGAACGGTGAGGCCTCAAGAAAAGTGCTTTCCCAAACTTCGCCATGGTGGTAGATTTGTGTAGTGTCAACTTGGCAAAACTGGAAGTAAAGCAGAAGCCAGATGCCTTTGACACTCAGGTCAGGGCAGCATACCAGGTGCTGCCTGTCACAGCCCATGCACATCATCACTTGCCTGCAGCTCACCTCATTGACATGGGGAAGCAGCCAGGCCCTTGGCAACTCCACATCCTGCCAGATCTCTCTCTCTCTCTCTCTCTCTCTCTCTCTCTCTCTCTGAAATCTTCCACTTGTGGGCCAGGTGTGTTTTAGTTTCGTGACAACGGGCACCAGTTTCTCCTGCAGAACATTCATCACCAAAGTTACGGGCTTAGCTGGTGAGAGCCAGCATGAATTCCAGTCCATCCTCATGGGTTCGAGATATTCTGTGTAAGTTCCAGTTTGTTTTTGCTTCTCTCACTTCATGACCATCTATCCAGACTCCCAGCTGGCTTTAGGATCCAGAACCAGTTTCCAAAGCAACAGCCTCTTGTAGAGCATCCACAACAGCCTAAGACCAAATTCCCATAATAAATTTCTTACTGTATAAAATCCCCGATTGGTTCTGATTCCCTGATAGAAACTTGTCTGATACAGAATTTGGTACTAGAAGATTCCAGAAAAACTTATCCAAGAATAAGATCTCGGAATTGGGCCTGGCTTTTCTGGAATCAGCTTTCTGATCTGACTGGATTTAAAAGCATTAATGACCTTGTTTCTAGTAGTGAAGGGGAAACGGGTAGTTTATGATATTCAGTGACAAAATAGTTACCAAAATTATCACCTACAGATATATGTAATCAAGTGCCTATAGAAGGCAGGGCTTTTAGTAACCAAGAATTTACAACCAATGAAAATTTTAATGAAACTAAGAAATGTAGTCGAACTGTTTTTCTCTAAGTACACTGGAGAAGTTGGGGAAAAAATGATAAGATCAGGTTTTAAATTTCCAGCTCAGTGTTCATACAAGGGGTTTGAAAGCTTCAATTATGGCCCTAAAATAAACCTACCTTCTGTAACCACTGGGTTGGGATTTCTAAAACCGAAACTAAATCTAAAGTCTAGTTCTGCAGGTAGCTAAATTGTAACACAGATTAAATTGTCAACTTCAAGTTTCTTACATTAGTTAGGACATTGATTTTGAAGAATTGGGACCCTGATAATTGGAACAGAGACATATGGGTAGATTCTAAACCCTCAGTTCTGCCCCACTTCCTTTCCAGTACTTCCACCCGTCAATGAGGAGGTTAGACTCCCCTTGGCCAAAGAACCTACAATGACTTCACCTGAGGCAGCTGCCTTGCCAGAGGTTATGCCTCCTCAGCCCACTTTCATCATCCCTTGGAGCTTCTAGATTTATAGCCAGACTCAAATCCACAGGCCCCAGAGGATAAAGCACAAAGTATGATCCATGAAGAAGTATGATGTGCACCAAAAGAATTGCATAATTTTGCCAATTTATGTGTATAAAAACCTGGGAAACATGTGTGGAATGGTTTCTAATGGTGTGGGACCAGAAACAAAAATAAAGGTGAATCAAGTCAAATTTATTGATATGAGCCACTAAGCAGAGATTTCAGATTCAATGTGTTTGCTCGAGAGGCTGATGGTGGCTCTAACAGTTTGCTCTGTTGGTTGACAGAAATCTAGACCAAAAGGTGGCCCACACAAAATGTAGCTGAAATGCCAACATTTCCTTGGCATATTGTAAAAAAAGGTAACTGGCAGAAATTTTTGATCCCTCTAGAAATGATAAAGATGAGCAGCCTCTTAAAATCTTCTTTGATCTTTATGAGCTAAAAAGATCTAGGTCTGACTTAGTCATGATAGAAAGTCATGACCACTGAATTTTTTCCCTTTTAAAAAGCCATTTCGGGCTTTCAGTCAAGATAGTGGAGTAGGTAAACACTGTGCTTGCCACCTCTCACAACCACATCAAAATAACAACTAAACTACAGAATAGCTATTATTGGGAGTACCCGAAGTCTAGCTGAACAAAAGTCCTACAACTGGGGACACACAGAAGAAGCCACATCAAGACTAGTAAGAAGGGCTGAGACACAAAACAGGCTGGTCTCACACCTGCATGTGGCAGTTGAGAATTGGGAGAAGTATTCAGCT
Source organism: Pteropus vampyrus (assembly GCF_000151845.1). NCBI lineage: Eukaryota > Metazoa > Chordata > Mammalia > Chiroptera > Pteropodidae > Pteropus > Pteropus vampyrus. Next base: position 14,296,802 of record NW_011888789.1, read on the forward strand.
GTGGAGGTTCCCCACAGAGGAGCGAGGGGTCCTGGTCCCACACCGGGGTCCCCAGCCCAAGGTTCCAGCACCAGAAATAGAAGTTCCCATTACTTCTGGCTGTGAAAAACAGTGGAGATTGTGACAGAGAAAGAAGACTAAGAAAGTTGCAGACTTTCTTCTTAAGGGGCCGCCTGTGAACTTACTCAATGTTGGACTCACTTGCTCTGAGCTCCAGCACTGGAACTCGAAAGGTGTCAGGGACATACAGGGAGGAACTGAGTTGTCTGGTTTCATGGCGAGGGCTGGAGGGGCAGCTTTCTTGCAGACAGAAGTGCCAGCAGAGGGCAGAGTTCTTTTGTTGAGCCCTCCTATGTCTAGCTTGCAGACCCAGGCCAGCGCCATATCTGAGTCACCATCAGTGTAGCTAACATTGGTCACCTCACTCTGCTGATTCCCTGAGAACCTGTCCCTCCCAACATATGGGCCCACCCAAGCTGCTGCCTGTGGATTTTCCATACAAATGGCCAGTCTTGGCTCGTGCTATGGACTTTCCTAAAATTTCTCCGAGATTCACAACACTTAAACAAGCAGCATCTGGCCTCGGCATGCCCCATACTTCTTGCTGAGCAGCTCCAAGCCTGGCACTAGTTACAGCCAGACTCAGTTTGTGGCTTGGTCTTTCAAGGCACTTCTAAGCCCTATATGGGTGGCGGTCATTTGAGGATTGCTTGGTGGTTCATGCTAGGTGGCCCCAGGCAGGGCATAGGCTAAAGCTGAACTTGGCCTATGGAAGAGTCCCTCCCAGAAGGCCCTGACCTGCACGCCCAGTGGCTGGCTTCAGTCTGAGTCAAATCACCACTAGGGGTCACATCTGAGGACAACACACCCAAAAGGCAGATAGGGAAGGCATCAGACCCCTGCTAAAGTGAATCCTGCTCTGTGGGGTCAGCCCCTGCACAACAGCTTCTCCACTGATCACGGCCAGTCATCACAACCAATCAGCGCAAGGGTCAATCATTCCCATCGATGAACAAACAGCAACCAAGTCTCAACTAAAACAGGAGGGCACGCAGAACCTATACAAAGGACATACCTGGAGCACCTGGCTTGGGTGACCAGGGAAGACTGTGCCACTGGGGCACACAGCACATTTACTACATATGGCCACTCTACTAAGATCGGAAGACATAGCAATCCCTACCTAATACATAGAAACAGATACAAGTAGGAAGCCAAAATGGGGAGACAAAGAAACATGTTCCAAATGAAAGAACAGAACAAAGCTCCAGAAAAATAACTAAACAACATGGAGACAAGCAATCTACCGGATGCAGAGTTCAAAACACTTGTTATAAGGATACCCAATGAACTTAGGAGAAGAATAAATTAACTCAGTGAGAACTTTAACAAAGAAATAGAAAACATGTAAGTAGATATAGAAAACATAGAAAAGAACCAATCAGAAATGAAGACTATAATAACTGAAATGAAGAATATCTTAGGAGGAATTAACAGTAGATTAGATGAAGCATAGGTTTGAATAGGCGATTTAGAGATAAGGTAGCAGAAAACACTCAATCAGAACAACAAGGAAAAAAAGAATCCAAAAAAGTGAGGATACTTTAAGGGTCCTTTGGGACAACACCAAGCATACCAACATTCGCATCATAGGGGTACCAGAAGGAGAAAAGAAAGAAAGAGGAATTGAAAACCTATTTCAAGAAATAATGACAGAAAACTTCCCTAACCTGATGAAGAAAATAGACATACAACCCCAGGAAACACAGAGAGTCACAAACAAGATGAAAAGGCCCACAGTAAGACACATCATAATTAAAATGCAAACGGTTAAAGACAAAGAAAGAATCTTAAAAGCAGCGAGAGAAAAGTAGTTAGCTACCTACAAAGGAGCTCCCACGACTGTCAGCTGATTTCTCAACAGAAACTTTGCAGGCCAGAAGAGATTGGCAGGAAATATTCAAAGTGATGAAAAATGAGTCCCTACAACGAAGATTACTCTACCCAGCAAAGCTATCATTTAGAATCAAAGGAGAGATAAAGAGCTTTCCAGACAAGAAAAAGCAAAAGGAGTTCATCATCACCAAGCCAGTATTGCAGGAAATGTTAGAGGGATTTCTTTAAGAAGAAGAAGAAAAAGGTAGAAAAAAAGATCAAAAATTTTAAAAATAATAAAATTAAATTTAAAATAAATATTAAAAAAATAAAAAATATAAATAATAAAGTGGTAATTACATATTTAGCAATAATTATTTTAAATGTAAATGGATTAAATGCTCCAATCAAAAGATAAGGTGGCCTAATGGATAAGAACACAAGATCCTTACATATGCTGCCTATAAGAGACACACTTCAGATCGAAAGGCACACACAGACTAAAAGTAAATGGATGAAAAAAGATGTTTCATGAAAATAGAAACAAACAAAAAAAGCTGGATTAGCAATATTTATACTAGACGAAATAGACATTAAAATAAAAGCTAAAACAAGAGACAAAGAAGGACCCAGTTATCCCATTTCTGGGTTTTTATATGAAGAAACCCAAAATGCTACTTTTAAGGGATGTGTGATTTCATATGTTCATTGCAGCATTATTTACAGTAGCCAAGATATGGAGCATCCTGGGCATCCATCAATGGATGAATGGATAAAGAAGAGATGGTATATATATACAATGGAATATTACTGATCCATAAAAAAGAATGAAATCTTACCATCTGCTACAATGTGGATGGACCTAGAGGGTATTGTGCTGAGTGGAGTAAGTCAGACAGAAAGACAAATGTCATATGTGGAATCTAGAGAACAGGATAAGCAACAATAACAACAACAAAAAACAGAAATAAATTCATAGATACAAAGAACATTTTGATGGTTGTCAGATTGGGAGGTGGGGGGATAGGTAAGGGGGAGGGGATTAAAGGTACAAATTGGTAGTTACAAAATAGTCATGGGGATGTAGAGGGAAATATAGTCAGTAGTATTCTAATAACTCTAATGTAAGATGAGTATTGAATTTATCGGGGTGATCTCTTCATAAGTTATATAAATGTCTAATCACTGTGTTGTACACCTGAAACTAATATATGTCAACTACTATTGAAAAAAGTGTGTGTGTGTGTGTGTGTGTGTGTGTGTGCGCGCGTGCGCATGTGTGTGCGTAGCGTGCCAGTTCACAGTCCCAGAGACCCTTGAATAAAAAAGAAGAGCCCGGGTCTTCTTGAAGAAGGACCTACTACACAACCAAAAAGTTCACTATAAATCTTCCTCTTAGTCTCCTTCAAAGGACCTGCAGCCATTTGCCAGTGTGGCCATGCTTCAGGGAAGGGAAAATAATAATAATGTATGAAGATCACTGGATAGCAGCTCTGAACTGGCACTAAATCCTAGACACCCAAAACACCACAATGGCATACTAGTCAGGTAGAAGCTTATGGTGATCAGAAAATCAAAAGAGTTTTGACTCAGATCCATCTCATAGTGGATCCTCAAACCCCAAACCTACTCTGCAGCTAATTCCCTAGTCTGGAAATGCATAATTGGAATACATATACTGGGCAACTGACAGAATTCCTTCCTGACCCATAAAGCGAGAGCTATTATGGTAGGGAAAGCCAAGTAGAAGTCACCACAACTGCCTCTATCTACTAAAATATGAACCAAATGCAATACAATTACTACATGGACAAAAGAGATTAATACCTTGAAAGGTGTAAGGGTGGTGATGCCTACCACATCCCTTTTAACTCACTTACTTGACCTGTACAGAATAAAGATGGAAATAATAGTGGATTATCATAAATTAATTAGATGGTGACTCCAGTTATCGCTGCTATTCTTGATGTTTTTTAAATGTTGGAGGAAATCAATATATCCCATAAGATTTGTGTGCAGTTGTTGACATGGTAAATCTTTTTTTGAATATACCTGCATTACTTTCCAAGGGCTACTGTAACAGAGTACCACAAAATGGGTGGCATAAAACAACAAAAATTTATTGTACTTTCACAGTCTGGAAGTTAGACATACAAAATCTAGCTTCTGATGGTTGCTGGAAATTCTTGGGGTTCCTTGGCTTGTAGGTGCCTCACTCCAATCTCTACTTCTTCTTTACATGTGTATCTCCTCTTATAAAGACACTAGTCATATTGAATTTAACTTACTCATCTTAACTAAATATATCTGCAAAGACCCTATTTCCAAAAAGATCACATTCTGAGATTATAGGAGACATGAATTTGGGGAGACATATAGGGAGCAATATTCAACCTACTACAATATCTGTTGCTAAGGACCACCAGAAGCAGTTTGCTTTCAACTTTCAGGACAAGCAATACACCTTCACTGTCCTATCTTAGGGATGATCAACCCTCCAGCTTTATGTCATCACCTCTATGTCATAAGCACCTGTGATTAAATTAATGAAATTAATTATAATGGAATTATAATTATAAGAGAATAAATTAATGGAAAAACTATAGACAGTACTGTTAATGGCCCAAACCCTTAAGAAATGAAGGTTTGAATCACCCCGCTAGGTAGAAAACTATGATCAGCCAAGGTGCTTGCTTCAATAGGAATAAATATGGACTGTGAAATGCAAGAAGGTATTTACATATCATAACTATAACCATGTAAACAATTGTATCCTGGCAGGATGCTGACACCTAGGGCAACATTGAAAATGTGTCCAGAGCCTTCATCAGCCTATATCCCTGAACGGCCACATGGAGGAGCACCCAATCTCCACTAATTAGCCTCTACATGAATGTGAAATAAGTTCTTATTATGTTCAACTAATGAGATGATAAGGTTTCTATGTCAAAGGAGCTAGAACGAACTAATACAGAGGCTCTAAACTATAAGTTTATGACCAATTAACAATTTAAAAATACTTTCTTTTTAAAATTTATCGTATTTAATTTGACCTGAAGAATGACGACCTGTGAAATAGTTTAGTTACACATTTCTTTCATTTTACATGTGAAAACTGAATACTCAGAACACTGAAACGATTCCCCAAAGGCGGACAAGCAGTAGGGCCAGGATGTAGAGTCAGGGGACATGGATTGGATTTGAGCCTGAGAAGCAGAGTGGTATGGAGGGAAGTTCATGATCATGTGCATCAGTGAATTCTGGTTGTGATGGCGGCTCTTCCTGGGACTGGTTCTGTGACTCTATGCAATTCTTTAAAAGTCTATTTTCTCAATAATAAAGAGAAAATAATATGAATCCTTCAAAATTGTCATAAAGATCTTTACATGGGTAACAATGTTTCTGACTCTTAACAGAGAGTCAACCATTAATGATGGTTCACACTTACTGGACACTTATGTGCCACCTTAGGTCTACTGACTCATTCATTCATTTAACAAACCTGTAAGTTATGTGCCATTATATCATCATTACTTTAATGATGATGAGACTCAGAAAAATTAAGTAATTTCTCCAAGATTATTTATCTTAGCTTCAATTTTCCAGAAGGTAGAACCAGAGGGGAAAGGAGTGAGTAATAAAAAATAAAAAATAAAAATTTTAAATAATAAAAAAATAAAAAAGAAAGAGAGTGAGGAGAGAGAAAGGAAGAGTGTGATAATTATCAAGTTGGTTATCACTTAATATAATTGACTGCTTGACCCCATCAAACTGTCCTACAAGAAGCTTAATAAAGTGTGACTTGAGACCATCCATCTGGGGGCAAAAGCTGCCTATGATGACGCTGAGTAGGGCCCCAGATAAGCTCCAAAGGTGAAAGCAAGAAGACTCCAGTGTGAGATTAAAGTGAGGCACTGTCAAGTTGACTGTATAGGATCAATGGAGTCTGTGTGCAGCAGAGGCTGGAACAAAAGATAGGTGAGTTTGAGAACACCTGAGGTGGTACATAGTTGGATCTGTTATAAACCTAGGAAGTGTTGAGTCTAGTTGGAATTCACTCTTTGTGTGAAAAAAAGAAGTTACCATTCCTCACTCACCACTGGGAGGGGGACATTCACTGTGAGTTATTTTTCTAGTGGGAATAGTTTTACACAGATCCATACACATGTTCTCTTCCAGTACATGATCAATACCTGTGTTTGAAGAATGGTTGGCTCAACTCAGACGTACAGGTATTGGCCACACATAGGGAAGCCACAACCTGCACAGGATAGCCAGCCTGTGGAACCTCTCGGTCTGGTGTCAGTTTGATGCTTCCCCAAAGACCCACATCTGGCTCAATAATGAGAGATGTTAAAGGTGTGTCCAATTGCACCCAGCCGTGCTCAGCAAGGAAGAACCAGGCTGCCACCCCTTACTGGCCCATGCCCTTAGAGGTGCTTCTGGAGAGGCTTTTGCCTCCAAATCTGGTGAAAAGAAAAAATATATATTTTTAAAAAGTTTTGTTCTTTGGTTAGTAAAGCAATAATACTCATTCATTAAAAATAAATAGCTAAAAGAGTAACTTCTGCTTATTGTAGAAAATTTGGAGGTTGAAATATACTGGGAAGTTTAAGAAATAAGTAATTATTACCCAAGATCTCTCTCCTCCTCCCCAAGATAACTACTGCTAACATTATGGTGTATTCTTTTCTAGGTTTTTAACTGTGGATATATAAATATTAACTACTTTTTAATAAAATCGAACCACATGGTATGTATTTTATTAGTTTGCTTTGTTCTCTTAATGTTTTATATTTTATTGCCGTTAAGTACTCTTTCAAAAAAACATATTTATAACTGAATAATAGTTTTAGACATTCACATTGTTTGTAACTTTTTACTATTATATGTAGGACTTTGATGAACATCCTTAAATATAAGTATTTGGTCACATTTCTGATTATTTTCTTTAAAAGATACTTAAAATTGTGATATCTATGACAAACGACATAAACACTTTTAAGAAAATTCTTACTGCTCAATTGTCTCCAGAAATGTAGTACCAATTTAAAGCCCTATCAGCAATGTTAGCGTAAAAGCACTACAAAAACAAGTCGATGTTTTTTAATGTTTTTCAGATTAATAGAAAGAAATGGTATCTCATTATTTTGATTCATTTTTCTTTAATTAATGCTCTGTTGACCAATTCTTAGGTTTGCTGGCCATTTGGATTTCATCTGTGAATTACTTGTTCATTTCCTTTGGTCATTTTTCAATTGGGGTATTAGTATCTTTTTGTTGGCTTGATATAATTAAGGCTGTTTATTCTTTGTCATATCCATTTAAATGTTTTTCCATTTTGTATTTCACTTTTAATTTTTATCATAGAGGGATTCTTTCTAAATACAGACAGTTTGGATTTTTTGTTTGTCTTATGTAGTTAAATCTAACAACAGTTTCCTTTGTGATTTATCCCAGGACTTTTTGCTTATAAAGCTCTCCCCATCCCCAGATCAGTTAAATGTTCTCTATATTTTCTTCTAGATAATTAAGAAGATATATAAAATCAAAACATATAAAAACTGGAAAAGCTGTCAGTGTTTTTTGTTATGTAAATGAGAAAACTCAAGCTTAGGGGTTAATGTAACTCAAAACACCAGATCACACAGCCAATAAGTGGTAAAGCCAAGATTTTGTTTTTTGATTAAAGTATAATTAGCACACAATAAAATCAACAAATCTTAAGTATTCAAATTGATAAGTTTTGACAATTAAATATACTGTTGTAACCACCACCCAAAACAAGATACAGAATATTTCTACCACTATCTGACATCTTTCACGATAGACTGTATTTGCCAATATGGAGTTTTATAAAAATGGAATCATAGAGTGAGTACTTTTCTGTGACTCCCTAGATCACTACGTATAAAATGTTTGAGATTTAACCATGTTGTTGGGTCTATTAGTGATTCATTCTTTTTTATTTCTGAGTAGCATTTCATTGTACGGATATACTATAGTATGTTTATCCACTCTCCTATTTATGGGCACTTGGATTGTTTCCATTTGGGGATTCTTATTAAAAAGGCTGATATGAGTATTCTTGCAGAAGTATGTGTTTAGACATGGGATTTCATTTCACTGGGGAGTGGAATTGCTAGGTTATTGGATAGGTACATGTTTTAAAGCCCAGGTTTGCAATCTTACTAAAAACCATGTCCTAAGCCATTGGACCACACTTTCCCTCACATATCCAAGCATTAGGAGGTCAAGTTTAAATTCAGGCCCTTTCATTTCCATGCTGTGGAAACCTCGGCAGGTTACTTCAGTTCTCAGTGCCTTGCTTCCTAGTATGAGAATGAGAAACACCAAATTTAAGATAGAAGTTATCTAATATTGGCCAAACTATTACAGATAAATACACTTTATTTGTAGAGAACAGCTGAAAGTTTTAGAGTTTAAATGACTTCATCAGAGCTGCAGTTTAGGAAGTAAATCTTACAGGAGAAATAAGGAAAAGGTTTATTTATTCAGTATTCATCAAGTGACCATTGTGTGTCAGGGCCTGTTAAAATCACTTGAGCGAGATCAGTGACCAGACAAAAGTCCCCGCTGTCACTTGTATTCTTGTTGCCTTATAGGCCTCACAGCAGTCCAGTTGACAGCTCGTGAAGGCCTGGAGGTGTGGGGGAGAGAATGAAGAAGAGGGACAGAAAGGACACTCGGGTAAAATGTGCAGGCTGGGTAAAAATGCAAAATCCTGGGAAAGGAAAAAGAGAGGGACTTCGTCAAGTGTGAAAATGGGGTTTTGCATTTGGGTGACCTGAAGGATGAAGTGTCCCTGACAGAAAGAGAGAACATAGGACAAGAAAGAATGGGCTCCTGCTCTATGCCTAGCCTTGCAGCAGAGCCAAGCTCTACAAAGAAGGAGGGCATGTTCCCTGCCCCCAAGAAGCTCACAGCCGTTCATTCAGCAGTTCGCTCAGCAAACACTTTCTGAATAAGTGTGCCAAAATCTGCAGTACATATCTTGTCATCCCAGCAACTGAGCAAGAACTTGACCTACAGTTCCTGAAGGCTACGGTTTGGGGGCGGAGAGGAGAGGGGGCTTTTTGCAAAGAGAAGAGGTGCCCTGGCTCTGGACAGGAATAAAAGTGAGAGAGTTACGATGTGTACTTGCCTCTCACTCAACTCAAGTACCTGCACCTCTCTTCCTTAAAGACTGTTAATTCCCAAGGTCCTGTCCCTTGACAGTTCAGCCCCCAGAAGCAGCAGACCACAGCCATAACTTTACAAACTCAAAACATGCACTCAAGGAAGATAAATTTCTGATTCTAGGAGGATCTCTGGGAAAAGTTCACCCAAGGAGACTGACTGGTCCAGTGGACTGAGGGTCAGTCTGGTAAACAGTCTGTTAGTGAGTCAGAGAGCTGGATGTACGTCTCAGCTCTGCCATTAAATAGCTAGGGGACTTTGTGCAACCACTTACCCTCTCCGGGCTTCATTTCTTCTTTGGCATGAAGACATAGTTATATTCTTGGGGTGACTCCGGCTACCACCACTTTATTAGTTTGCTTGGGCTACTGTAACAAAGTACCACAAACTGGGTGGCTTAGAACAACAGTCTGGAGGTTGAAAGACCAACATCAAGGCATTGGCAGAGTTGGTTCCTTCTGAGGACTGCGAGGGAGAATCTGTTCCAGACCTCTCTCCTGGCTTCTACTGGTTTGCCAGAAATCTTTGAGATTCCTTACCTTGTAGATGCATCGTCCCCAATCTCGGCCTTCATGTTCACACGGCATTCTCCCTATGTGTGTGCTGTCTCTTCACATGGTATTCTTTTTGTAGGACACCATATTGGGTTAGGGGCCCCCTCTACTCCAGAATAACCTCATCTTAACTAATTACACCCCATTTCCAAATAAGGTTTGTCCCATTTCCTGGGAAATTGTATGTAAACATACAATTACATGTATGTTTACTAATTGTCACTGAAACTCAGTTCAATCTTTTCACTTATTATTCTCTTGTTCTTCATTTAGACTGTTTCTGTTGCTATGTCTTCAAGTCCACTGATCTTTTCTTCTGCAGTATATAATATACTATATTACCCATATAGTGAATTTGTCATTTAAGATACTGTATTTTTCAACTCTAGAAGTTCTATTTATTCCTTTATATGTCTTCCATTCTCCTCATTATCTTCATATTCTCTACTAGATCCTTGAGAATATTGAGCATATTTATTACAACTGTTTTATTTAAATAAAAATTTTATATTGGAATAATTTTAAATTTACATTAAAGTTGCAAAGATAGTAAAAGTTGCTGTACACCCAACCTCTACATCCTTTAATTTAAACATCTTACATAACTATGGCACAATTGACAAAACTAACAGACTAACATTGGTACGTTACTATGAACTAAACTCCAGACTTTACTTGGATTTCACCAGTTTTTCCACTAATATCCTTTTCTATTCTAGAATCCAATACAGAATACGACATTGCATTCAGTAATCATTAGTCTTTAGTTTCCTCTGGACTGTGACCATTTCTTAATTTTTCTTTGTTTTCATGATCTCGACAGTTTTGAAGAGTACTGGTCAAGTATTTTGTATAATGTTCCTCTATTAGTGTTTCTCATGTTCAGACTGGGGTTACATGAAGTTTTTTGTAAGAATACCGCAGAAGTGAAGTGCCCTTCTCATGATCAGGTGATCAATGATAATAAAATATCACTAGTGATATAAACTTTGATTACTTAATTAAGGTAATCTCTGCCAGATTTCTTGTTATAAAATTGCTATTTTTCCTGTTTCATACTCTGTTCTTTGGAAGTGAGTTACTAAGTTCAGCCATACTCATGGGGGTGAGGTAGGAAAAAGTAAAGTACTCTTCGCTATTTCCATCATGTCTGGTTCTAGGTTTGTTTCTTTTGAGGTTTGTCTGTTTTATTTATCTTATTTATTTTATTTTTGTACTACATATAGGTTACACTTTCCTTCTTCTTTACAAATCTAGTGATTTTTTGAATTTTATATTTCTTGAATACTGGATTTTGTTGCATTTCTTTAATGAGTGTTGGACTTTATTCCAGCAATCAGGTGAGTTATTTGCCTACCAACTTAATCTTTTGGGCTATCGCTATACCTTTTTTCAGGAAGGTCTAGAGCAGCCTTTATTTTAGATTAACTAAATCCTTCTCTTAAGGTGTATCCCTTCTGGGGCATTTATGGAATTGGACAAGGTTTCTCCACACTGTCTGGTATAACTGAGTGATTCCTGGTCCTCTGCAAGAGCTGGGACTATTTCAGCCAACAGCGTCTCAGCAATTGCTCTGTCGTTAGCCATTGTTCTCTTGGATTGTTATCCTGCTCAGTCAAGGACTCAAGGGGATCCCCTTCTCCCCAAGCACATTTTGGAAATTCTTTCTCTGTATAACTCTTTCACCTTTAGTTTTTTACCTCACAAATTCTAGCTACCCTCATCCTC
>NW_011888789.1:14308568-14313081 GCF_000151845.1 Pteropus vampyrus
TAAAATAATGTGTTTTCTGTCTCCTGCCAGGACTAATCACCTTCTTTCAGTTTAAAAGGGTAAGAAAAAGAGATAGAGGGAGAAAGTTGGTGAGAATACATTTCTTGGAAGAGTGTTGGTGGCTAAGTAAAAGTAGATATGAATACGTTCTCTCCCTCTCCCTATCTCAAGCAAAGCAGCCCTAGGACCAGAGGAAAGCTCCTAGGGGAGTATAAAAAGTGTCCCCTGGAATTGGGAGGTCCCAGGGCCAGGTATCTTGCTCTCAACAGGAGACTTCTGAGGGCAGAGGGAGGGTAGTTATTAGGAAAGGCATCATGATGAGAGGGCTGTGCTGGGAGTGGCCTTCCAGGGCCTGGCAGGATCATAGTGCCAGGTTTTTCCTCTAAGCCAGAAGTAGTGGTTGGGCTGCATCCATCTAAAGGGCTACACTCTGAGATTTCCCTCCCTCCAGGACCAGGTGGCCCTGACAGACAGCTGTGGGCTATAACTCCAGAAGCAGAAAGTGAGAGAGATGCTGTGTCAGCTGGAAGATGACAGATCTCCATGAGGCGGGCAAAGAATTTTCAAATAATTTTAAAAGTCCCCATGAGAGAAAGAGCCTACCTTTGGGCATGAGCCAAATTAGAGGACACCTACTCCAAACTACTCCACATTAGTCAAGGACGAGAACTTCACTCATTTGGGGCTCCTCCTCCACTCCACAACAATCAGAAGACCCAGTGGGAAGGAGGCAGGACAGGAGAGGAAAAGACCACCTGCCCTTTCTCCACCGTACGTTTCTAAGGCTGTTTTATTTTAATTTTTCTTTGTGGTGGCGGGGGCGGGAGGGGGCGCGGGGGAGTTTAATTTAAATAAGAACTTAAAATTTTTGAAATTAGTCTGGACTATGTGATACATGAAAATGAGACTGCTCCTTAGTACCTGCAAGGAACCAGACGGTGTGGAATCCAGATGAGTTCCCAGGATAGGGATCCAACTAAGCAGATGGGAAAGGCAATAGGTGAAAATCAGAATATTATTTTATTATTTCAGGCCAAGTCCAATTCATTCAGTAAACCAGTTACAAATATTAAACATGTGAAAATAGCTTATATGAAAGAAATGGGACTCCTGAGTTTCAGATAAGAGCAGGCTGTTGCTAGGCCTCTCCTGAGTCCATACTGGTGGCCTTGCCCATAGGCCAATGGTAGGACTCGGGTCCAGATCTGCCTCACAGCCCATGGATGCCGACCCACAGGGATGGGGTCTGAAATGTCAGCACCTGCTCCCACAGACACCTTAGGGTTGCATCCCTGCCCCTCCATGTGGGACTCCAGCACAGCTGTGCAGATATAGAATGTAATATCTGTGGTCCATGTGGAGAGGAAATAGATTAGGCCTCAGACAATGGACCTTAGTATATCATGTGAGGCTTGAGCACATGTCACCAAGGGAAAACGGAGCCTATTTCAGACAGGATGGCAGGAATAAGCTAAGGTGATGCTACTCAAACTGTCATCAAAGACTAATTTTGTTTTGTTTTTTTCCCTTTCCAGTCTGTCATGGAACTATATTTTGTAAAATACAATAAAAACAAATTATTAGGGGAAAAAATTGAAATAAAGCAAATCATACAACAAACTCAAAATTTGTATTATTAGATTTGACAGATATAAAATTACTCCATTAAATTGCAATTTCTGCATTTATTTTGTCATACGTCAATGACAGCTAGTCCATGGATCATGCTCTGAGGAGCACTAGTTGGGGTCAATTAATGGTAGACACTGTGCTTTCCAAGTAGCTTTTCATTAAAACCTTTAGGCATTGGACAGACTCAGGCTGTACTTTTCTTTCATTTCTTCCTGCCGGCTCTCCAGACTCCTTGAAGCAAGTCAGTCCCTGAACATCAACCTTCAGTGGGTCTCCCAGCATTGGCTCCCTGCCCTAACTCTGTCCCTAAATGTTTGTGCTATTCCCTCTGCCCTGGATGCCCTCTTGCTGACTTGGCATATCCAGTCCTAATCATTCTCGCCCAACTCCAGTGTCACCTGCTTCACTTTTTCGATCCTCCTGGATAGCATCACCCTGAGGCCTCTCAGGGGAATTCATTCATAATTCTCATGTTACGCACTTTACTTCCTACCCAGACGTGGATATAAATAATATTTATTTCCATGTCTAACCTTCCTTGTGAGATTATAAGATACTTGGGGACAGGATTTATTTCTGCTTATCTTTGCAAACTTCATCATAGCTGGCACAATGGCTACCCAATAAAGTTGACTTTTATCAATGATTGAAAACAGCAGAACCCTCTCCTTCAGTCTGGATGGAGCAGACTGGGCAGAGATAAATAGCTGTTTGTCTGTTCTTTCTACCTCGAGTGCCAAGAAAGTCCAAGCCCTGATGGACCCCTGCCAGGGAAGTCCCAACAGCGCTAAGGAAAATGGTTGGTTGCTAAGTGGACCCTTTTGAAGGGTTCTGTGCCTCTCTAAGCTCTTCAGAAAATGAGGACTCCAGCTGTCCCCTGTCTCAGTCAAGCAGGACATTTCCTTTCATCTCTCCCAGGCCTCTTACCACCCAGCAGGGTGTCAGAGCCCAATGCCACTTGTCCCAAGATAGAGAAGCAGACTTGACAGATGGAAGATAGGTTAACATTGTGTGAAGGGAAACCACTTTTTTTTAGACCCCCACATGCGTGGCGGGCACAAGGCTTGATTACAGGGTGATGAGCTGTGGAAGGAATGTGCCACCCAGCTGGAAAACAATCATAAGTCGTTTTGTTCCTGCCTCTGAGGATATACCAGGACTGACGGCAGCAGCAGGCACAATGTGCCACATTTCATACCTATAGGAACCAAACTCGCACCCCTCCTGCCCCTCAGAGGGGCTGCAATTCCTGGAGTTTCCTTATGATGCCCCTGCCGTAAATCAGGAATGGCTACCCCCAAATCAGAGGCAGTCTGGACGAGGTGACTGAGGAATGTGACCAGGAGGGACAGCCTCCTGTCTGGCTTTGCCTGTACAGAGAAGGCTGCCTGAACTTCTCTGGCAGGGACAGATTCCATGAGTGTGGCCAGCCTGCGAGAGAGTCAGATCCTGCTGGGTCACACCTCAAAACAAGAGTCCCTGAGCCAAGGATTGTATGTGACACTGAAGGGGAGCAGAGGAAGAGAGAAAGACAGGGGAAGAGCAAGAAAAACAGATAGGAAGATTGTGAGTGGGGAATGGGAGGGGACAGAGGGATAGAAATGAAGGAAAATCATTTTTAAAGAAAGAATGGAAGAGAAAAAAGTGAGCAAGGGGCAGAAAGGGAAAATAGGAAATCTTAAACAATGGGGAGAGGGAATGGCAACTAAGAAATAATATTCTTGGTAACAGTTTTGGAGTGCCTCATTGATTGATAGAAAAATTTTCTTGGCTACCTATCCCCTTCAAGGCAGGGCCCTTGGTCCCAGCTCCCTCTGTTCATACCAGTGAGGAGCAGAGCCATATAGGTAAAGCTGCGAGTGTCTCAGTGAATCCAAAGGAAGTCCAAGCAGCTCAAGTCCTAGGAGACCCAAGGAGGCAAGTTCAGGGCTCCAACCCAGCCGAGCAGGGAGCCCAGGAAATGGTGTCAGCTCATGGAGCTGCCAGGAAAAGTTCGTATGTGCTTGCGTCTAGATGCCTGCGTGTATGTGTGTGTGTGCATGTGTGTAAGTGCATGTGTAAGTGCATGTATGTGTGTGTGTTGAGGGAGGGATGAGGAACTCATCTGCCTGAGTAGGAAAATCTTGACACTGCAAGAGTTCTGATCACTTTTGATTTGGGCATAGATGTTTTTCTCTTGTAATCCCCAGTGTGATGAGCAGAAGGTGGAAAAAGCACTCCACCTTCTATTTAGGAGGCCACTAAACTGCATCAGCAATTCAGAAATAAGGATCTGCTGCACACATAGCTTCTAACTCACATGTTCCTGAACTTTGAAAAACCTCTTTTGTCCCAAAAATGTCCAGGAAAATAGGAAAATATTTTTTTTAATTATTTTTAATTGTAGTAAATACACATAATAAAATTTACCTTCTTAACCATTTTTAAGTGTATATAGTTCAGTAGTGTTAAGTACATTCGCACTGCTATACAACCCATCTCCAGTTCTCTTTTCATCTTGCAACCTTAAAACTCTATAACCATTAAAAATTCTCCATCACCCTGCCCCCAGCTGCTGGCAACCACCATTCTACTTTTTATCTCTATAAATCTGACAACACCAGGTGCCTCCTATAAGTGGAGTCACACAGTATTTGTCTTTTCGTAACTGGCTTATTTCATTTCACATAATGTCCTCTAGGTTCATCCATGTTATAACATGTGTCAGAATATTCTATTGTATGAACATACCATATTTTGTCTGTCCACTCATCTACCTTTTGGCTATTGTGAATACTGCTGTTATGAACAGGGGGATACAAATATCTCTTCAAGACCTTGCCTTAAGTTTCTTGTGTGTGTGTGTGTGTGTGTGTGTGTGTGTGTGTGTGTGTGTGTGTGT
>NW_011888789.1:14314581-14377460 GCF_000151845.1 Pteropus vampyrus
GCCCCATAGTGCCAATAAATGGTGAGGAAAGGGCTCACAGACAGGGACAGAAAAGCTACTTGAATACTGCCCAACCTCTTCACCCCTTAGAGTAACTTTCCTTTCTCCACATAGGCCATGATCTGCAAAACTCTGAAGTCCAGTTATTTCCAACCATCTCTCTTCTTAACATCCAATACAAGTTACTTGAGTACAAGCCATGTGCAAGACACAATACTGAAGGCAATAAGAGCAGTGAAGGGGCTACGGGAACTAGTATTATACAAGTATAACACTAGTATAATGTATTATAATGTAGAGTATACTGATATTATATCTCACGGTGCCTACAAACTGGTTGACGTGATTAAAACATCCCAGAAAAAAATGAGTGATCAATACAAGACAGACTTGGCACCATGCGATTTAACATCCTAACATTCCATCATATATTGAGTATGGTGGGTGCTCAGAGAAGAAGGACCTGTGAGGAGGAGGAAATCCCAGTGGCCTGATTTTGGAGCCACGTTACACATAAGACACCAACACAAACTCTAGCACACACATCCCGAGGCCAATACCTGCACACTCTGACACTGATAGACATCCATGCCCACACACAGACGCCCATCCACACCCTGAAAAGAGTTATGCTCCTGGCACACCAGTTCGGGGGTACATTTTTTTAAGTTCCTCTCCTAAACGAAATGAGAAAGAGGCAAAAACCCAGGGCTTCCTAAAGAAATTTGATGGCCCAAGAGGTAACCTGTGGCTAAATTTATAGTATGTCATCATCCTTTTGCCCCTTTCCAAACAGATTTTTGTGTGCACTCCATAAGAAAATGCACCCCCAGTTCCTGCAAGGGTTGGGTTTTTGAAAGAGTAATTTAGTGTTCACAGGAGGCGGTCGTGGAAATCTCAGGTGAAAGAAGAGAAGAGGCAGCACGGGGTGTTTATCCCAGAATTCCGAGTGCTCTCTGTAGACATATTTGTTCCTGTAAACAGATGATGGTCTTTCTTTTTATGTACTCTGGCTTGTTTTCAGCACAGGTCAAGTTCAAATGCTTCATACTGCCTGGAAAGTGACTGGGCCGTGAGGCAGTCCAGGTGGTTCTGATTAGGTCTAGAAGCACATGACTTATCCAATATAGAACCCAATCGATTCCAAAGGTCTATGCTCCTGTCCTCTCCGTCCAAGTTTCATTCCCGATGGAATGCAACTCCTGGTTCAAAGGCAAAAACTGATTTCTTCTTCCCACCTACCCTGCTCAGAAAAAGCCATAAGAAAAAGAAAAAAAAAAAAAAGGCTGGCTTGGAAGAGGCCCTAGAGGTTTGTTTGGACATCACTCGCCCTTTGTAAATCAACATTTTAGTGAGTTAAGTGCACATGAATCAGAAACACAAGGGTCACATTTCCTCTGAAATACTTGGGGTGGGGGTACAAAACGCACTCCAATTTTAGCCTAATCCAAAATCAGGAGGCAGGCCAGGTTCTTGTCAAATCTCCCTTGTCCTGATATTTGGCCCAGCAACCAGGAATGGAACCCCAGCTGGTTGGAAGGGAGCTGGAGCTCACAGCCCTGAATTCCTGAGGCCGTTCCTGACAGCCCAGCCGCCTGAGGGCATAGCTGCCCGAGGGCCTGTATGAGAGGGGAACCCCATCGGGCCCCATAATTGGTACCAACCATACCAAAGGCGTTGTGATGAGACCTCTCTGGCAAGCAGAATATGAGGCAAGCGATAATGATAACAATAAATGGGTCTGACATGGAAATTTCAGAAGGAAACAAGCAATTACATGAGAACAAACATGCCCAACGCCACTCACGATCATCCAAACACACAACAGTGATTATGAAAACGAGAGCAACAAATGCAAACTTGGAGCAGTCTCCCCCTTGGAAAAAGAGTCCCCCTGGGGCGGAGCCGTGACCTTCCCTGAGCACGTATATGTGTGTGCGTGTGTGTGCGCGCACGCGTGTGCATTCATGTGTTTGTGTGTGTGTGTGCGCGCACACGCGCATGTGCCTTTTGAAACACATGAATTTCATTTGACTTGATTTAAAAGCTGGATCTCTTTCCCCTGCATTTGAAACCACTTCTCCTGAACAAACACATTTCCATCCACCAGGCAGGGAGGAAAGAGTGAGTCAGAGAAGAAAGGACTTTCTCTGGACCTGCTGTAGATTCAGCCTGAGGCTTGCTGAGAAATGCCCTGGAGAAAACAGTTCCTCCCGTGGAGAGCTGGGCTTTTCAGCTCAGGGCGAGAGGTAAGATGGATATAAGGAGGGTCTAGAATGCAAAAATTTTGCTAGGAGCCAAACCAACCAAGACACAACAGCTGTCCTTTTTCGTCAGGATTTATGGCACAGTCAAGCCTTTTCCGAGGGTTTTAAAGGTGAGCTCTTTCTTTCCAACCCATTGAATGGAAATAAACGCAAGTCTGGGTTCTGGTGTACCTCTATGCTGTCTCTACCTTGTCTCCATCGTGAGATGCCTTCATCACTCTAGTCTCCATATCATAAGAAAGCTGTCAGTCCTGGCACTGCAAGGGAGAGGCATTTGAAATAAGGAGGTGGCTTGGAAGAATAATGAGAGGACAAGGAGAGTCTACATATGGTGGTAGCTGGCAAGTCGGGGCAGAACTAGTAAGGCTTCATGCTGACATTAATTTCAATTTGCAGGCTGGTGCTTATTTTTTCTCTTGCCATTGATAAGCTGCCTCCTCCTCCTGTGTCCTCTGCACGAGCCTTGGGGCCTCCCCGAGGCCTGGCCAAGGTCAGGGCCTGATTTGCCATGCCGGAGGGATGTACTGATTCTGGAAGTCACTGGGTAAGCAGCCAAGACCGACAGCCAAAACTTAGATTCCCGGTGGCCTCCGCTGCCAGCCTTGGGAGGCAGTGCTGACCCTGGAGGAATCCAGTAAATTCTGCAGAACCCACCCTCGCTGTCCCTGCGCCACATTGTGAAATAGGCACGTGGATTTTGGCCTGTGATGCCTTTATTCCTTCAGATTATGGGCTTCATCTTCTAGGCAGAGGCAAAATTACCCAGATCTGCATAAACTCTGCAGAGAACTAGAGAGCAAAACTGGAAACTGAGGCCCTTAAAACACCTCCTACTCCCAATACATTCCCAGGTCCAAACAGTAATGGTGGATGAGAATAAAAAGCACAACAGAGATGGGTTCATGCACATAGCATTTCAGCAGGTTCCCCTCTTTTCTTCCAATTCTTTTCTCTCTCTCTCTCTCTCTCTCTCTCTCTCTCTCTTTTATTTATTTATTTTTTTTTTTTTTATATTAAGGAAATCTAATGTGCAGTTCTGGGTTTTGATTGCTATAAGTCCTGACATCTACAGAATCTCAGAGAAGCCCTGGCCAAGGGCCCCACCTGCCTAGCCAATGAACAGGCTTCCTGAGAGTGCACAGTTCTAGGGCCCAGGCCACAGGCACCCCAGGGAAAGGAGAGGTAAGAACCTCTTCTTGGTGCTCACAGTTGCCCACAGCAGAGCCTAGCCGAAACCCCAAGGAAGAAGCATGAGAATTCTGAGTCCTTCACCCTGGCTCCCACCCAGTGATTCTCATGCTCAGGTGATGGGAAGGTCATCCTAATTAAAACCACGTGGTGGGGTTTCAGCCATGGAAAATTGCTGGATCCTTTCTTCTTCCTCCCACCTCTTTTTCTCCTTAAACACACACATGCAACTTTCCCTTCGTGTATTTAAGCAAACAATTCTCTCCATGATTAAGTACAGCCCCTTCTTATCTAAATAGTCCACAGATGTATAAAGACACAGGAGCTTTCTGCTCCTATTTGGAGCTTGTTCTGGTACCCATCTTCTCCAAACCTACAAAAGGCAGCCTTCCTTGGCCTTCGCTGACAGAAATTCCTAACGCCTGTTCCTCCAGTAAATCAGCCCTGCTTGGCAGGCTGTCCACAATTTATCAAAGAGGTGGGATTTCCCCTCCAAGTGCTTCAGTTCCCCCCGCCCCTTTCTTGGCCTCTCCCATAACCTGTGCTTGAAACTGCCCAGATGTGAACAAATGGAACATGAAAAGTCCCAATTCTGTTGTCAAATTCTGGTATTACTTGAGCAGTTGAGGTAAATGCCACCAGTTGGTTAAGTCCAATGACCCCTGGTGGTCCAGGACGCGGGGCCGGAAAGTTTGGTGAAGGGCAGAGACCAGATTGCTAAAAGTTTGCTGAGGAAGAGGGATCTGTAAATTTCCAAAATAAATGGAGTTTGAGGGAGAAGAACCAACCCTGAAGGTCGGGACACAAGTGAAATCTAATGGACAGGTTGAGAGGATTAGCCCCAGCTGTGGTTCTTCTGATTTTTCTTTCCAACCCAAATCATGGTTAACATTTTGAGTCCCTAGAAGACAGGCTCTATATGGGAACCGCGGAGATGGCATTATTATAATAGGGAACTCGGTTGAATCTTGTCAGCACTTCTTGCTTGCCCTTTACAGCCCACTACTCAATGTTCTCCCTTCTCCTGGGAGCCTGCCCTAAATGCAGAACTGCAGCCCCCCCTCAGACCTACTGGGTGGAATTCTGCATTTTAACCAGGTCTCTAGGTTTGAGAAGCACTTCTGGGAGAGCCAGATATACCCAGCTATAAAGAAAAGAGGCTCAGTCCTTCCTTGGGTATCTAACTGACCTCTATTAACTAATACCTAGCAAGAATAGCTCACAGAACTTCAGAAAGGGCTGCAGCAATATGAAGTATGTGGACGGGGAAAAGGGAGATACCAGAATAATATCCTGCCTCATTCCCAAGCCACCTATGTCCTACTAGAATGTTTCGCAAAGTAAGATCTAGTGGATTGCTGGCATCTGGGAAACCTAGAATGCTAGTTCTAAGTTCAAATCCTAGGGCCCCATGGCAAACCTTCCGAATATGAATTTATAGGAATGAAAGCCAGAAAATGCACATGAGCAAGTTCGCCTTGGTGATACATACTAAGATTTAAGAATGATTCTCCCTATTTCCTTTGATTACTATTGGAAGATTTCTCTTTCTCAGGAATAGAAGTAAGACCAACCTAACTTGGATAATACAGTGACCCTTCGTCCCTTTCTGCCCCTGGGTAGAAAACCACCTATGTAATTCTTGGAAGAGGTGCGGATGTTACAGCGCTTGAAGGCAAAGCTGCCATTTTTTGGTGCTGCCGGCCTCTCTTAGGCGACATTCAAGTCGTGCTAACCCTTAGACACTTCAAACTCCAGGGCAACTCCGACAGCTGAAGCCAAAATGCCTTTGTACATACCTCATCAACCTTTTGCTGATTGGTTAAAAGAAAATTCCAAACAGCAATGGGAAAATATAGGTCATGGTGGTGGGGCTTCAGTGGTGGTGACAATGACATCTACACCCAGCCTAAAATAGATTTTTCTTCTTATTAACCTCAAGGGAACTAAAAGGAAATGCCAATATTTTCCTTGGCTGGGTTAGCATACCACTGGTTCACCAGTCAGGTACACTAATATGGGAAAATCTTTCCACACTGGAGCACAACTTTAATGGAATTTTTACAAGTCCTCATTCCATGCCTGAAAAATGGTGTCTCTGTGCTTAGGTGTGGTTTTGTGTGACTTGGGAGTATTTGCTCACTTCTAGGTAAAATTGCCAGTTGTCTGAGGTTTGGAAGTGCCTTGTTAATCAGGGAATGACATCAACTGAAGTTGTCATTGTAATTGCTTACAGAATTAAAAGTCACACTGAATAATTCCTTAGGCAAGAAGCACATAACCTAATAGGAAACAGCCTGGGCTTGGCAAGAGCCACACTCTGGGTCCAAAGGGAAGTTCAGTGGTAAGTCAGACATTGTTCCCACATGACTAGGACTTGGGAGCCTTGGATTCTAGTTCCAGCAATGCCATTGACCTGGGAGACCCAAACTCTGGGAACTCCTAGCTGTCTCACATCTTAAGTTCTTCTGTAAAGTAAAGGGGCAGGCCTACTCTTTTCTAAGGTCTCATGTGGGTCTAAGACTCCAGATACCAGAGAGTTTTCAAATTTTAGTTGGTAATTTTAACATTGAATTGGCCAGAGGGGAAACAGCATCTGAAACCAGGAAAAGAAACTCAGGCAGGGTTGAAAAATACATTCTTGTAGAGCAAGTATTTAACCTTCTCTCTGATCTGAAACACATACGGCCAGGAGAAACACTCCTGGAAGTTATTTGTGAGAGCAGATGGTAAACGTGGGATGGGGGTGAGGGTAGCCTGCAGTGCCTCCAGGTGCTTCTCTAGCCCACCCATGCCCAGTTACCCTTTGAAAGCTATTAAACTGAGACCAGAATACATCACTGGAAAAAATCAAGAGACGGGTATGTGTACAGTGGGACAAGGTGAATGGTGTACCATTGGGGGGGAGGGGGAAAAGTCACAACTCGCATTATCATTGATTAATTGAGTGATTTTAGTCAAGTGAATATTGATACATGGCAGGAGAAGCATGAAAATAAAATGAACACATACAGGAATTATTAACATAAGTGATAACATCAAAACATCTGGTAAAATGCAGTTAAAAAAAAACAACACAAATGAAATGGAATGTAAAACATTTTCACAGTATTCAAAGCTTTTGTAAAAGATTTAGACTCTAAAAGGAGTGCTACATGAAGGAACTAGAGGAAACAGGAATTTTGTCTGTGTCCTATGTATCTGCTGGTGACAGATCAGAATGGCCAGTACGTTATTCCATGGGAGTTACCTAAAGTGTGCTTCTAAAACAGATCGTCTGAGCCCACCATACTTACAGAGTGACAGCAGAGAAATTAGTTACCAGAAGACTGATGAAAAACACATATTCTGGGCTTGGGCGAAGGTATTTCTGTAATTTACAGATGCAAATGAAAACTGGAGCTCTGATTGGATTCTACCTTAGAGAGACCTTGGTGCTAATTCAGTGGCACCAAGAGCCAAGTGTTATACGGGATATTCTAAAAGTTAAATGTTCTTGGAATTTTCACCTCTCTTTTTCTATTAGATAACCACTAATATTTTTCAAAGATTGAGCTGAGTTCTGCCAATGACCTCACAGGATTCTACCCAGAATGATTATTTTAAATCTTTGCATATATGACTTTTACACTAGCAATAATTACCAAATCACACACAGACCTCCTCTTTTGGAAACCAATGACCAAGCCAATGAGTCTGCACATTGGTTTTGTTGTATCCTTTGTTGAGAAAAACAAAGGTTTGTAATAAAAATGCAGCTTTGGTCCCTGAAATTGCCCACGTGTTGTAGACAAAGATGTCTCAAATCCACAGTAAAACTCAAAGCCTTAGAACTCTGTGCTCGGGATAAAACCTGTAGCTGCAATTCACATTTCCAATTTATTTTGAACTTTTTCTGAAACTGTCACCTTCTACCTGAGAATTCCCATTTAGAGAGCTGCACAGCATGGCCACCAATTCTTTCATAATCTGTCTGCAGTAACTGCTAATACCCCACTTAAACCCCTCTCCCAAGGCCCCTGCCATGGACACACAACCCTGTTGCATGACGCGCTCTGTCAAAACAAGCAGATACATCAGACACACACGATCACTGAACTCTTGAGTTAATCAACCAAAACTAAGACTCAGATCCATGCACTCATGAAATTGCTCTGAATTTCAGTTGACAATAGGAAAGTAGAATATTTCTAATTAACTAATATATATACACATTTAAAAAAAAAAAAAACATCCAAAATTACAGACAAATCACTTAAGTTCCCCAACACTTTATGATTAAAGGTCAGAGAGAACCAAAAAAAGTTAAAATGATGGGATCACTAATTGTGGGAGGTTAATTACATCAGTATAACCCTCAAGTAGGTAATGAAGTTGGCAGGCTGTTTTTTCAAACTGGAGTCTTGAAAAGTTAACAGAATCTTCCACTCCTTCTGTGTCAGGACAGGGCCACACTGCAGCATCCAGACTGGGTAAAACCATTCTCCCAGAGGTACACTCACTAAAGTCCTATAGGTGTTACAGAGAATTAAGAATCAGGCTTGGGGAAGAAATTAACATCGATCATTCAGAATTACTTCCTATACACCAAACAAGAAGGATAAAGTTGCTTAAGTGAACAGGGTTATATACACCACTTATGAAACACAAGAGCTTTGAGAAGTATCTTAGGGCACTCAGGGAAAACTGTACAGATGTGTTGTCATTGAAACTCCCTCCCTGGATGGGGACACTTGCAGCTTAACCTTCCCTCTACAGAAATAAAAATTTTTTAAATGCAGGAGGACAAGGAGGCTGGCTGTTCTGAATTTCTTTGACCTATAGTAATCAAGTTTAAAGGAACCCATTTCTTCACAGGAAAGAAAAGAATGGGAAGCACTGTGAGTTTTGATTAGTGTTGCTGCAGCCAGAACAATCCAGAACTCAGGAAGGAGGCCCATACGACTATGCTACCAGGCCAATCCGCCTCCCACCCAAAATGCCTAGCGACAGTACTGCTCTACTAGAAAGTAGCTTCAAATGCACCAAGAGACACTGGTCTTAGTACACCTTTCAAATGTTCACTGTAGACATTTTTTTAAGATCTTGAAAAGTAAATGGGCTTTTTGTTTTATAAAATAATATGAAATGAACAAACAGATGAAATTAGAATACTAAGCTCTTTACCCTGACTAGCAATTTGCTGCACTACTCTAAATTTATTTTTTCTTCTTTAAGTATGTTTTCGAAAACCACTAACCATGGCCTTCTCAGTCTGAAAATCATCGTCTCATGCCATGGGTCTGGTACCCACGATGTTTCCTTTTCCTCACACAAAGGTGGGCATGCAACACCCTCCATATGTCCAGAGGTTAGGTCATGCACTGAGGCCAATGTCAACTGCCACTCACATGGCATGTGAGACTGGGTGACTCATAGCAAAAGACAATCACACATTGTAACAACTTATGCTTTTCTCCCTGGACCTATTACTTTCTGGAAGTGATCTTAAGTTGTAAGTATGGTGTCTGTCTGTTTCTGTCTAAAGCAGACAGAAAGAGAAATTACTCTGGAATTGAAAGCAATGCATCTTACCAATAGTTAATTTTTTTTAGTTCTGAAGGCACAGATTAGCTGATTGACCTACAAGCAATTCGTAATGACACAAAGAAAGTTGCAGAATTTAGTCTTTGCTGCTGTCTCTTACTTTTTGCCTAATCCTTCTTTTTTACCAGCAAAATCTTTTTTAGTGACTATGTCTCTGTTTGAAAAGGTTTTGCATCTCCTTTTACTCAGTGACACACTGTTCCACACTATAGATCTTAAAAGGCGTCCTAATCTAAATGGTTTTCCTTACCTGGTGTGCGGCTTTAAATATTGGCTACATTGGGGTATGGAGTGTGGCTATGGAGGGGAATAGTGGGGATGCTGCAAGGGGAAAGCCAACTGGATTACGAGGTCCTCTACCCATAGAAGGAGCAGTGAGTTCCAGGGTTGTCTGCTCAGCCCCAACCCCTCACCCCAACCCACCGCTCCCTCTCCAACCTGCCCAGTAAGATTCACTTAAAAACCGACTGAAAAGTAGGACATTCATGATTTTTCATTTTCTTCATGAAGTTTTTGAATTCCTTGTTTTTCTTGTCCCACTTGTGGATGGCCGTCAGCAAATACTGGCTCTTCACTTTCCGGCCCATGATGAGAAAATGGTGGCTGAGGTTGTCCAGCTGGTGGCAGGGGCAGTCGGCCCCGTTCTTCAGGTATAGGACGAGCTTCTTCAGTTCCTTCTTCTTGATGGGCCCCAACTTCAAGGGCTTCTTCTTCTTGGGGACAATCTTTTTGTCACCATTTTCTTTTTTCACTTCTTTTATTTTCATCCTCAGTGCTAAAGATGACGAGGGCAGGGAAGGGAAAAGAAGAAAAGGAAGGAAAAAAAGCATTTTAGAACACAGCTTTCCATCTAAAATGATAACCCAAACTTA
This sequence comes from Pteropus vampyrus, assembly GCF_000151845.1. Lineage (NCBI taxonomy): Eukaryota > Metazoa > Chordata > Mammalia > Chiroptera > Pteropodidae > Pteropus > Pteropus vampyrus. The sequence goes on from NW_011888789.1 coordinate 14,324,495, forward strand.
TGGCTGAGAAGGAGGGCAAAATAAAAGGCAAATAACAACCAGAAGGAGGCAGTTTTATAAATAAGAATCAAGGTCTCCATAACTTTTTTGTGCTGATTCTGGCCCCCTCGTTTTGTGATGCCTAACAGTATCTCAGTAGTTACCACAGGGAACCATACGAGTCTCAAATACATTTTCAAAACCAAATCATATTTCTTTTTAAAATGCAGTGAGTCAGACTATAACACAATGCTTAAGAGAAGGGGATCATATAATCCAATATAATTCATATACTCTAATGCTATAGACCCCCCGCCTTCAAAGAAAAATTTACCCTGAGGGTTTTTAAGAGAAAGTTATTGGTTTAGTTTTTTAACATCCAAAAATCCTAAAATTCCTTGAAAATTGTGTCCTGTAAGCAAGACAAACAGACACTATCTGCGCACACCAAGCAAGGGAAAGTTACCGGATGCTTCAAATTGTCATGTTCAAGTGCATTAAACATCAACGTCTAACTTCAGCACTGGAAAATCAGAGCCCCCATCAACATGCCAGGCCCTGCTAATATTCTGTTTTGACAGCAGGTCCTGCTAATATTCTGTCAACCACTAATCAGCCTCTAGCCAGTGCCACGAATGTTCTACGCACTGAGTAGACTCACACAGAACCAAACTCTACTTTGACTTCCTCATACATTAGAGCAAGTCCTGGTGAAGTCTTGATAGTTAAAACCTGGTGACAATCTCCCCTAAAATCCAACACGGTGCACGGGCTTCTTCTGTTCTCGGCATGTCTCCCTGCAGGAAAGTCAGTGTGTCCACCAACTCTGCCTTCTCTTTTCTTTGTCTCTGTAGACCCTGAGTGAACATTGTTTAATGTTAATGTGAGGACCTGATACTATAGTGATGGCTATACAGGGTCTACTGGTGAAGATAAATCAGTGTGGAGGCATTCTATACTTTCTAAACATATTAACACACAGTATCAGTTACAATCAATTCTCCTTTAAGACCAGCCAGCCCCAGATATTTCTAAAGGAGTAAGATGTCATTTTCTAGATGCTAGTCACCATATAATTCATCCATCCTCTGAATCCTTCTGAATTCAAAATTACTAAGCCTCCTCTTTTAAACATCTCAAAGCTTCCACCCACACTCCATGGGGAAAGGCTTGAAACTGAACTCAATAACAATAGCTAACAATTATGAAAGCATACGGCATGCCAGGAAGTGTGCTGAGTATTTTCCATGCTTTTCCTCAATTAAACCTAACAATTCCATGAAGAAGGTACAATTATTTCCCTCATCTAACATATGAGAAAACCGAAGCATAGGGGTTAAGTTTACTTGCCCAAAGTCACTAATCCTAAATTGAGACCCATGTCTAAATGTGTACTTTTAATCACCATGCTGTCCATGCTTACTCTATGGTTACAAAATTCTTTATAATGAACCCAAGACTTAGAGTACTAAGTGGACCAAGAAAATAAGAAGGAGTTGCTCAGACTCTTCCCAGTTTCACTCACATCTCAAAATGATTTTACTTAGGAAATGGTAAAAGAGTTCCTCCTGGTTGAAAGAGACTATTCTAGTAAAGGAAAAACTATATTTGTAAAGGTTTTATTACCTAACATTTAGTTGATTAGAAAACACACTCGTGCCTAACCCAAGAATGAAGAGAAGGAAAAATCCTAGGAACAAATCTTTAATGAATGAGTCAAAGTCAATAAATTAAACATGCTCGCACTGCTTTTTTTCTTTTCCTTCCAAAAAGAGCTCTAGACTTTGCAGCCCACTTCACTCCATCTAATCCCTAGGCCTGGTGCCCAGTAAGAAATGCCTCACTCCCAAGGGTGGCAGGAAGTTCCAGGCACTAAGCAGCAGGTGCTCTCGCTGAGGGTTAACGCTGACTCATAGGCTGGTCCAGGCTTCCCGACACACATGGGAGTGAGCTGAGCATGGCTTCCCCCTGAGTTCCTTTCTTTAACTCTCCCCCAAGCCCAAACCAGCCGTTTCCCAGCACTCCTGATTATGCTTGACTCCCACCCACTGTGCACAGAGCATAGTGCAACCAGCAGTGGGGGTGCAGAATAGAAGGCCCTCACCCCAGACATGCCCTCACCCTAGACATGCCCTCACCCCAGACATGCCCTCACCCTAGACATGCCCAAACAGGCCCACACTGGTTTAGCTTCCTTTATTGGCTTACAAACCTTGTACATGGGGCTTACTTGAGAAAAGACTTCAACTATTCTAGTCTGTGGCTCACTGAATGAGAAAAGTTCTCAGTAAGGTTGAGTGAGGGACCAGGAGAGGGACTCACTGGCCAGGCCAAGGCAAAGTCAAGTCTCTATCTCTGCCTCTCCTCTTCCAAAGAGAGCAAACGGGACTGGGAGAAACCCCAAAGCAAAGCAGCAAAGCGTACTGCAGGGAAGCAGGGCAGTCAGAACAATTCTGCTCCTTTCACAGATCTTCTAAGAAGTGGCCCCATGCTCAGATGAGTCCCAAACTATTTCCCAAAGTCTAAGTCTGGGAACCAAGCTTTACTATAGGAGTGAACGATTACATCACCAAGAGAAGCGAATGTATGCCCCAGCTGACAATGGGGGCCGCCTCTTTTCTGCAGAAAACTGAGCCATCATATTTTGAGTACCCACCACGTATCAGGCTTTGTCTATGAGCGCAGAATAGTTGCCTGTAGGTATGGCTCCTGATTTAATTCTCAACAGCAACTATTGTGAAGAATCATCATTATTATTTACTACAACAAGGAGGACTCAAGTTAAATAATGACAACATGAGGCCACCATTTGTAAGAGAATCAGGATTAGAACCCACACCTAACCCCAAAGACCATGTTCTTTCCTAGTGTACCATGACTGGGTTTAAAATGATATTGATTTAGTGGAAATTACTTCACTCTTTTGATTATGTTACTTTTAATCACAACTCAAATCAAAAATTAATGGTCCTTTGCCATGACCGTGTAAAGGAATTTAGTTTACATAAGTGGGGGGACAGCAAGGAGAGAAGGGAAATCAAATGACGGAAATGTGTTCTGCATTAGACTCTTTATTTCTTGCCATTTGGCTCACTTTCTTTTTTGAGGTGGGGAAAGTAGGGAAGGAGGAGGCACATATGGCCAGAAATTACTAACATCTTTCCACCTTTCAAGGGTTTATTTTAGGGATGCAGATTACCAGCAATGTTTGGACAGGCGATTAGCCGTCAGAGGTTGATTTCATTGTGCCTGTGGATACGTGGGCAACCCCCCACCATGCCTCATCCAGGGGCTGCTGGGACGGGAGTGGATGCTGGCCCAGGAGCAGCCTGGGACTGATCACCACTTCCTCCCCACCCCCAGCTCCCACCGCACTAACAGGGCCTGGACCCCAGGGGTTTCCCCCCTGGACTGTGTTCACAGTTTGTAATGCACATGGCGGTGGTGGGCAATGAGGAAAAGCCCCAGGAGGCAGCAGCTGGTGCAATGGATGGAGTCCTGGGTCCTGAGTTCTAACCGTGTGACTACAAAATCTGGTTTTGAGCTCCCCGAGTGTCAATTTTCCATCTGTAAAGTGTAGAGGGCAGTCTGCAGACCTAGCAGTACTACCATCCAAAGGAACCATGTTGGGCAATACTGGGGAGCCAGCAAAGCTCATCTCCAGAACCCCCACCCTGTGCTCATTCTTCTCTTCCCTCACCACAAGCCACCATGGGAGAGAATGCCATAGCCTCAGGCCCTTGACATCAGCTACTGTAATAGCTGACCCTGAACTAAAACAAAACAAAACAACAAACAAAATATTTCTTTGGTTTTTCATGTTGTTTGTTTTGGTTTGGTTTGATTTGGTTTGAGGGGGCCAGTGTTTAGCAACAACTTATTCTCCAAGAGTAGAATATACATACTCCCACCTCTCACCTTACTGGTCACTGTCAGCAAGAATTCAGAGACCTAGAAACTTTGAAAACCCAAAAGTTAAGGTCACCATTAGGAGCTGTCTAGGTATTTCCCTAACAGTCTTAAAATAAATCATCCCTTATATTCAGGTAGATCCCTAAAGTTTCATTCCACTTTCAGTCACCTAAGCCATATTTTTGCTCACAAATTATACTTCCTTGGTAGCCTCCCCCACAAGGTTTGGCCATATTTCTGAGGCTAAAATAAGAATAGGTAACTCATTACACTGGTCCCAAACCCACGCTCTCTTTACAACCATCTCTTCCTCCTAACCTGCTTATACTAATGGTGCCACCATTCTTCCAGTTTACCTAGACAGGTGCTTGGATGTAGGGTAACCATTAGCTAAAGGCCAGTCATTTATACAACCAACAACATGGAACTGCTATAGAAATGCAAGAAGGATCTAATGGGAAAGGTAGGAATGGGGCCGAGTCAATAATCAGATCTGTGTTTCATCTGATTACAGATAATAGTTACAATAAAGAGTAAAAGTACAGAGAAGAGAAGAGAATGAGGGATCTGGAGATGACAAAAAGTCATCAGAGGCACAGATGGAAAACCAGGCAGTCCAGTGTCTCAGAAAGCAATAGAGGAAGGTATTTCAAATGGAGAAAATTCTCCTCAATCCCAGATGCTGTAGAATTTAAAAATGAGTGTAGAATAGATCACTCGACTTAACGACGAGGGGGTCACTGATGACCTGTGGGAAGCCAGGACCCAAAGGGGCGAGAGTGAATTCCAGAGAGCTAAAAATCAACAATAGGTGGAAAGAAAAGGTATGCCATACTGACAACCATCGAGCTCCAGGAATGTTTGTCAAGAATTGCCACTGGCCACTTCTAGCCAAACATATTAGACTGAACACACACAATCATTTCTACCCCATTCTGAAGTCAGTTTAAAACTGTAGTTAAAAACAAGAAGTTATAAACACATGCGAGAAAATGGTAAAGGAAACAAGAACATATCAACATTTAGTATAATAGAAAGCAAATGGATGGTGGAACCTGACTTGACGGGGAGAAGAAAAGCTAAAACCTAGCTGCCAGTAAGAAACAAGTAAATCCACACTGCAGGAAAGGCTCATGAATTAGGGCCACTGGGTGCTTTTGCACTCCATAACAGGGGATGTATTAAATATATAGGAATTGGTAAAAAGTCTGTATAAAGGCATTCAGATCCACTGCTCTGGGCCATAAATCCACGTGACTGTCCCTCACCAACTCCAGCAGCAGCCAAGAGCTTTATTCTCTACAGAAGGTTTGAATCAGACTGTGAGCTTCAGTCCACCAGACACTTAGAAGGACAGGATGGTGAGGTGCTGCACTGACACCAAAGGATAAGTGAAAGTCTACACAGTAAATAGTGAGACCCTCAGGCCTCAGAACACTACATTTATATCTCCCATTTAGAAGAGTGAAAGATTTCTATTTAAAGAAACCATAGCACAAAAGAAAAGACCTACAGTTCCCCACAACAAAACTCTAAAGTGAGGCCCAACAAATCACAAGCCATGCATATGCTCACAAGCTTCTAATTTAGTGCTCTGCTCTTAAATACAAATGGCCAGCCAAGGATCAGCAGGCATTTAAGGAAAGCTTCTAGATGTAAACCACAGAGACCAAAACATAAAAACAAAGGAAAAAAAGGAAGAATTTGGAGATAACAGAAACAATGTAGGGAATATAAAAAACTTTTTTAAGAAGATAATATTAGAAATTGTATTCATAAATCCGTAACAGAACGCTATTAAGAGGAATGTTTAAAGAACAGAAAGAGTATTTGGAAATTTAAAATATAAAAGCAGAAGTAAAGAATGCAATACAAGTGTTTTAAGATAAGATTGAAAAAATTTCCTGGAAAACTGAACAAAATGACACAGAGATGGGAAAAGGAGAAAGATAAGATAGAGGATCAAGCCGGAAAGTTTCAAGATGTGAATAAGTGTCATTATAGAAAGAAAATGAATGAGGAAAAAAATCAGAGAAATAATACAAGAAAATTTCCCAGAAATGAGGAACACGAGTTCTCATTAAATAGTGCCCAGAGCTCAATGAATCACGACATTTAGAAGCACCAGGGATAAAGAGAGCTTTTAAAATCCTCTGAAGAAAAAGAGAGTGTACATCTAATACAAAGGGTCGGGCACCAGAATGGCACTGGATTTATCAGTGGCAACACTACAAGCTGGAAGATAATGGATCAATGCCTTTAAAATTCCCACACTTGACAATGAATCTAACTATCAATCAAGGTGAGAGTAAAATAATGACATCTTCAGACATTCAATGATTAAAGAAAAATTAGCTCCTACGTATCTGTCCTTTTGTAGAATCCTACTCCAAAATGTATTCTACAAAAATGCAGAACAAGAAGACAAAGGATTCGGAAAACAAAAGATCTAACTTAAAATAAAGGCAATGGAAGTCTTAGAATGGTTTTTCCAGAACTGTGTGCAGGCCTATATCTCAACCAGTCTAGACAGAAACAGGAGGAGAGGGGGCTCAGGCAGATTGCCTGCAGGAAATTTGGGGCCGAATTCATAATACAAACATAGGAACTGGGAATGTAAAACGAGGCAATTACCAACTCAAGGGAAAACAAAAAGGTATACAAGAAAGGAAATACAAATGGAGTACACTACATGGCTCAGCTGCAAATAATATTTACATAACTAGAATAAATTAAACATTGAATATTAATGTTTAATGGGAAGAAGTGGGGAGATGGTGTAAAACAGAAAAATCTTCATCCTGAATAACAGAAAATAATGTCTAAAAATTAAAATTAAGAAATCAGATTATAACCATGTTATTTTGCTATATATCACAAGAAAGAGCTAAAATTATTACCTCAGGGTTGTGGAAGTTAGTAGTAAAAAGGCATGGGGCAGGGGAGTGCAGTTTTTCCTTAAAAGGCTTTTATTACTATTTGACTTTTTTACTGCATTTATTTTGAAGCAAAAAACTTAAATTTTTAAAAAACATTCTAGTAAAGAACTTGAATGTGTATGAAATATACATGAATCACAAAATGTGAGATCTTAAAAGAAACACAAAGTTTACATTTCCAGGTCGTCCACTGTCCCTCCTATTAGAATGGTCTGGCATTAGTTAGGACTCACGGGTTATATATGAGTAAGAATTCTGCTTTTTCAGTTGCTCTTTGGGGGACGGGGCATAGCCTACACATCTAGTCAATCTCCATTATTTTTCATATAAAAAATCAATTAGGTTAGAATTTGGATTATTTCTTTTGAAGTGGAAGGGATGTTAAACGTAATTCAACTGATGCTCAAAATTAACCCGCCCAAGGTCATACAACTGGAGGTTCCCACAGCTCTCCCGGGACCTGCTTCCCCCGCCTCTCCAGCAGAGCTCATTGCTCTATTCCACAGTTCCTCTGAAAAGCAAGAGGGACTGAATGGGGTTCTGGCAGATTCTAGGGACAACTGGACAAGCACGTGGATACATTTTCTCTAACAGGTGCTCATGAAAATTCATCACTCAGCAGATAACAGCACATACCCAGATTCCTAGTGGCTTGCCTTGTTCCTAAATTACTTTCTCTTGCACAGAGAGCTGAAGTTCCCAACAGATAATTTGAGGAGGAAGGTAGTAAGACTGGCAAAGTCTTCACAAAGTGGCTTGTTACTGGCCCTTTGGATCAGGAGGGGCCCACAGATGGGTGGCATCAGCCCTGTGGCCTCAGTTCATGCCTATCATCCCACAGCCTCCAGATGAAAAAGGCTATTTAGATAACAAGACCTCGCCAAGCAATGAAGACAGAGAGGACCCAATCTTCTGCCTCTCGCCCCATTTTCGCAAACCTCTTGGAGGGGCTTCCCCGAGGCAGAGAGCACCATCCCTAAATCTAACTGTGCAAATGAGACTTGGTAATAGCACTGGGTAAGGGCTGGATTGTGAGAAACTGCAGCTTCCTTCCAACACTGCGCAAAGGGTTTGGGCCCCATGGCGAGCTGGCTTTGAGGCATTAGGGCCAAGTGAGTCCTACTGACAAAGGGCTTGCAATGGTAGCTTAACAGACCTCTCTTTTCCCAGCAGGAGCCAGTGTTTGGCATCATTAATTCGTTTAGCAAAGAAAGGAGCTCGCACTTGGTCACAATAACTCAGACTCTCTCCCTTGACCACAAACCACATGCTGCATACTTACATGCATTTACTGACTACAGGACATATATTATGAGAGGAAAGAGAGGGAGAGGAAAAAGAAAAAGAGAAAGAAAAAGAAAAAGGAAGAAAGCAAAAACAAAACCATCAAAAAAAGATTAAAAGCAGCTTTTTCTCTCATTTACAAAAAACAAAAAAACAAACAAACAAAACAGCAGAAAATGCTCCTGAGTGACTTATTTGGGGCAAATTACTTATTGACATTGTTTTGTTTTCTGGATCCCAGACATCTTGGGGAGGTTGGGGGGTGGTCAAGCTGCAGAATGTCTTTGCCACTTTACAAGCCCCTCCCCAACACACTCACACATGCAGTACAGCAGCACTGATGTCAGCCAGCCCGGATCCCGCTGCCTAATTGCTTTATTTCACGGACGGTGTTAAGTCCCCACTGATTTAAGCTAACAGTGCAAAATGAAAACCCCACTTTGAGAGCGAAAAGCTGCCTGGTGTGGTTTTATTTAGGACGACGTGTGCATTGGCAGCCCTGGCAGTAGGGGCACGGGCCTCAGAGTGGGACAAAGAAGAGCTTCAGCCCCCACCTTCCCCGTAAGCACTGTATCCCTCCTCCCCAAGCAGGAGACAGAGGAAAAGAGAACTGCTTAAATAAAGTCAATCATTAGGATTGATTGAATCTTGGCTCCAAGTCCAGGCAAACCTGCCAAGGCAAACAGTTCTTCCTGCCGCGGGGTCACTGGTTTTCCATTCCTTTCCATCCCACCCCCCAGTGTTTGCCCAAATGGCAAGCTGGAGTGTGGAATGGCCTCTTGGAAGGAAAAAGGTGGGGTTTGGGTTTCACAGCCAATGAACCAGAAAAGCCATGAGCTATCCCTAGCTCTGAAAGATACTTTAAAAAGGGGTTCTCAAACTTTAGTGTCCTCAAAACCATGTGGAGGACTTGTTGAAAATTCATATTGCTGAGTCACCCCCAGAGTTTCTGATTCAGTAGCAATGGGATAGGGCCCAAGAATCTGCATTTCTAACAAGTTCCCAAGTGATGCTGCTGCTGCTGCTCTGGGGACCACACTTGAGAACCACCGGTTCAAAGAGTCTCAGGGTGGGAATAGGGTAGGCTTTTTGATTTGTCACCTTGGTTATTCAGAGTGGTGCATACTGAAGACTCTTCCTTGGGTGGTGTTTAAATGTCCTAGAGGCCCAAGACAGCCCTCCAAACTTGCTGAAGCTCAGGCTAAGTCAGCAAGATCAATATGGGCATGTCCAAGACCCAGCTGGCCTCGGGCGACCTGGTCCAGCACTGTCTTCAAAATCGTTAAGTTCTGTGGGCCCCTATCCCTCAGCAGTGCATTCTCGCAGTCAGGAAAACAAAGGCTTTGATAGCAAGAGGCACACATTTCAGAGGAAAGGACTCTAAGTTCAGAGTCAGCAGACTCCAGCTTCTGGTTCAGACTCCATCACTAAACATTTGTACAAACTTGGGTAAATCACTTTACTTCTCTGGGTCTCTGTATACCCTTTTCGACCAATGAATCTCAATGTCCATTTCAGCACAAGTGGTCTTTCGGAACCATCATATTTCCTTTCTATGTCTTAAAATCCAATATAGAATCCCTAATAATACAAGGGAAAGTATCCCTCATCTCGTGGTCACATCACCTAGGGACCTCGCTTACACTTACCACAGCCCAGGCTTAGTGAACACACTGGCACGAGAGTCCTGTCCTGGTTGCGAAGCTGTTTAAACTCAAAGACAGCCCCAGAAAAGCATCCAACACACTCCAAGCATAGAGGAGTGTGTCGGGAGCTATCCCATTTGACAGATGGGAGAAGAAGTGTGCCCCGGCCCCTTGGCTGGCTCTGGACTCTAGGCTGGACTATCCCTAAAGAAGCTGTAAGTCCAATGCCTGAGAAATGGCAGCAGAAGCACCTCCGCTCTTATCCCTTTATCGTTTCTTTAGTTGATCCCTCTGAAGACTGAAGGTACATGTCAGACAAAATGTATGTTTTTCCTACCCACTCTTCCGGCCAAGCTACAGACCAACTTCTCCCCAAAGTGTCCCTAGCCCCGTCCAGCCATGCCCAAGGAAAAGGGCATTCTAGGTATAAAAGGAGGCTGAGAGGGACGCACCTCCCTGAGTCATCATGGACTTCTCTAAAGCATCAAGCTAAGAAAGCACAGAGGAAGAAGCCTGTGTCCCAAATCGTTCATCCTAATCGTCACAGGATTCGCTCTGAAGCAGAAACAGAAGTCTCATCTCTGGACCTGAGCCAACACCACCCCCGATATTAAGGTTCTTCTCATTTGAATTTCTGACCTTACGTATCTATCCAACTTTCTGCACCTGCGTTTTCTGTTTTTCTTTTTTTCAGGCTTTCTGAGTCAAGGAGACTCAGAAAATGCAGTCGCCTTGGCAGTCTGCCCGACTATGGCCCTTGGCAGGCACCAAGGTCCAGCACGAGTCTGGGCTACAATGCACACCTTCCCTGTCCATTGGATTGAGCAGTGCCCAGTTTCACTACAAACTCCCAGGAAGAGGAGACAGAGAACATATGGTTCTCCAGGTGGGAGAACTTGGCCAAATCCCGCCAAAACAGACCTGTATCTGGTTAGATTACAATGTACACCAAACAGGATGGCAAGGAATGCTGGTCTTCCGAAGGTGACATTTGTCTTGGCCTGAGGTACTTTTGATTGATGCCGAAATCTAAAATAATGAATGGGAGTCAGCACTAAGTCCTAGCTTAAAGCTGGCCCGCTATTTCCTAGGGTTTGCCCTCTCTGCTGAGTTCAGTTGTCACACACTCATGGTGGCTGGATGGTAGTGGCCTCGAGCTAGATGTTCTGACTCCTGCTTCTAGGTCCTCTGATCTTCACTGACTTTTCTTTTTCTCCACCCATTTGGAGCCTCCCATACAATAATGGGGCAAAAGTTCTGAGAGCCTAAGGGGAGAGGTGGTACGAGGAATAGAAATGGAGTGGGAATGCCTACGTCCTCACTCTATGGTCCTGCTTTTTCGGGAAAGCCATTTATTAAAAAGAGACGAAAACAAAAATAAATTAATGAACAAGCAAAGAAACTTCCCCATGGCTATGGAGGCCAAGTTGGCCCCAGAGGAGAGACAAACAGCCCCAGCCCCAGAGGAGAGCCACATCAAGTCTGGTGGAAGAACAAAGACGCGGGGTACTGAAGAGACAGAGTTTGGCAGGAAACAGGTATCTGGACCACATTCTGGGGTGCTGCCCCCAACTCTCAAAGGCATTCCTGCCATGCAGGTGGCAAATGCTTTCTGCGTGTTTACCAAGTTCCTGACTCTAGAACTGGCAGGTTGTCTTTGAATATGCCCCAGTACTCTCCATGTACAGTGCATCCCTTCCCACTAAAGGCAGTCACAGTCCCAAGGGTTAGGGGTGATGGCTCTGGCTTGGTGTGCCACAGGCAGTCCTGTAAACATGCAGCTCTCCCAGCAGGTGTTCCCATTTCTGCAAGAGAGCCAGTGGATCCGATGCTCAGAGCAGACACTCACATTCCCCCCGTTCCTTTCTCCAGTTCTCCTGCTACCTGCCAGGTGCTCCTACTTCTCATTCATGGGCTTCTGCCCCACCCAGGGAGTGAGGGGATGTCCCTCTCCTGAAGCTCCTCTCCAATGCCTCAGTTATTGCAACAGAGGGCACTCATCACACCACCACTGCAAAGGCCTCACCAGCAAGCTTTGCCCCACTACGAACCTAGAGAAGTCCAGCAGGCTGAGCAGGTCTTTCCCAGATTTGCTAAAGAAATGGGGACAAAGCATCCCTCACTGTCTCAGCATAGGAGGATTGATGTGACAGCCACAGACAGGGGAAGATGGAAGATGAATGTCACTTTGCATATGACCATAGCTAGAGCAGCAGCACAGTCAGTTCAGAACAGAAAATGTTTGAGCTCATAGCTACCATCCGAAGATTTCAGAAAAACTGGTAAATGGGAAGGTAAGTGTCAATTGTCAGGTGCTATACAAACACCAGGACGAGTTTAGATCTTTCATGGACAGATGTGTATAGAGAGACACCATATAAATAACAGCCACAGTACCAATTTGTCAAAAATTGAGGGTTCGCTGTGAAACCACCCTTAATATGGCATTCACACCACGGCTAATTATGATCAGTAGCCTGAGGGGCTGTGCGCAGTGTTCAGAGGAAACTGACACACCCTCTGTGATACAGAATTTCATGTACATGTCCAGTCAAGAAAGATGCAGTCTCAAGATTTAGCATCACTGTGCAATGCTGCCGGCTCTTTTCTGGAGAGAGGCATGGAACAGACCCTCCCTTAGAGCTCCAGAAGGAAACAAGATTTTTCCCTTCTGACCTTCTCAAACTGTGAGGGAATAAAGTTCTGTTGTTTAAAGCCACATGGTTTGTGGTCATTTGTCATGGCAGCCCTAGGAAACCAATATAAGCCAAACTCAACCCCACTGCATTACTGCCTCTCAACAGGTACAGCCAGTCGGCTATGGCTACGGGAAACGGGAAACGTAGCCATAGTCGACTGGCTGTACCTGTTGAGGGGCAGTAATGCAGTGGGGTTGTAATGCAGTAATGCAGTTTGCTGACATGCCTGATTCCTGAGGCCTGCCCAGCCTGCCCTGGGTTTGACTCCCAGCTCTGCTGTGTGACTGTGGGGAAGTCATGTAACCTCTCTGAGCTTCATTTTCCTCAACCTAAAAGGAGGAATAATAATACTTTCCACACATCACAGGGTCTTCGGTAGGCTCAATATAAAAAATAAGCTCATGTAGGAAAAGCATTTTGAAAATGGCAAACTCCCCCTTACTTTTAAATCTTTACTATTTTGTACACTTTTTTATTTTATACCATATGAATATATTGCTTTTCGAAACTAAATTATATGTTCAAAATTAAATTATATATATGTATGTACATAAAGATTTATGTTTTTATTTACGTTTTATTCATTCATTTATTTTATTCATCTAAACTTCCATCCAATTTTTAAGTACCTCTCTGCCTTCAGGAGAAGTAGAAAAGTACAAATAAGGTTACTACTGTGTTTAAGCCAAAATAACTCTAGCTTTAGAATTTGGGTTCATTTCCCTATGGTCTTTCTAGAAGTTTTCTGTGACTACCTATGATCTCATTCTTCTTCATCCCATTCCCAAAAGAGTAAAGATTCCAACTATTTCACAGATAAGAACACTGCTGAATTTCAATCCTTGTTTTTTATTATGTGACCTCTGACAACACATAACCCTTGCCTTATTAATATCTCCCTTTCGTCACTTAGATTTCAATACCTTTATTTCTTGAGCTCCAGGACACAGCCACATCTTTGCTTTTTTCCTTTGCTATAACAAAAAGTACATTTCTCTGACATGTGTTAGAATTAGAGAGACTACTGGGTGGCGGTCACATGTATCTCCTCCTCGTGTCCCTCTTCAAAGCTTGTAGATTCTCCCTTTGAAATGGGAATGGAACAATCTAGGCCTTTTCCTGGGAATATATCAAGTCTTCCATATCAGACAGACCTGGTTGGTGATGGATAGAAAATCCAGTGAAACCGTTCTTGGAAAGACAAGGTGTTGGCACCAGGTTGCTTTGTAAGCCATTCTCAAGACTTACTAAAAGACAATCCAATGGAGGTTTTTAGTAGTTGAGCTAAAAACCTTCCAGATCAATATCATTCTAGACAGAAAAAAAAATTCATTCCTCCAATTTCCTTATATCTATTGATTACATCAAATAATAATGGAGCTGATTAGAGCTTATTCCTTTGCTCAGACTGACTGCTCTACCCAGCCTATCCCTGGATACAGGTGTCCTAGTGGGGTCACAGCACAACTGGTAGTGATGCCCACCCAGCCTCCAATGCCACCATTATTATCTATGAGTGCAGAATAACTTTAGGGAGAAAAACTTAACCCTAAGATTCTCAGTGATTGGGACCCATATATATGCAGGAACATCTAGAGGAACTGCCAAGAGCCACATCACTGAGAGGATATGAAGCCACTGGAGACATCCAGGAGGGATAAAAATCTGGCTCATTAGCCCAGATCCAAAAGCAGGACCTGAGGGAAGGAGAGAATCGTGGCTCCGGGTGCAGCACAGTGGTCGTTGTGGACTAGCCACACCATGGGGAGAATATGTGCTGTGGACAGACATTAAAGAGCTGTTTCACTTGAGGCTATAACACACTGGAACCCAGGTACCGTTGTGTAGAGCCCTTCCCCCAGAGAACCCCTTCAGGGCCGAGCAAAGCAGTCCTGGGGCTCTCTGAGTATTGGGAGCCCCAGCTCAAGCACAATCTCCCACAGAGACTGCCACCAAGCCTTGGGTGGGCAGAAGAAGAACTCAAGCAAGGGCAGGCTAGCTAGCTAGCACAGTTTGGATGGAAATATCATCATTTGTATCCACAGGCTGCCGGGCAGGGGCCATTTGGTAAAGGTCCCAATGTTCCATCCAGGAAGAAAGTACAAGTGAGTATCTCATTGGATAATTCAGCCCTTCTTCCCTAAGGTCACACACCCTTCCACATGTCCCAGCAACTTAAAAGAGTTAGTATCAGATGTGCCCTTAGAATAAAAAGTAGCCAAGCCAACCCAGCTACAGGTCCCCTCCTCTTCCAACCCAGTGGCCTATGTTGACCAGATTTCTATAACAGAGTTCAGGGTAAGATTTCCATTGAAGAAAGATTTTGCTTCATGGCACGTGTGTGTTCAAAGAACAGTAAGTTAGGTAGGGCACAGGAGCACAGATTCTTACAGAGGAATGGGATTTAAGAGGCCATCTAGCCAAAGTCTCATTTCAGAGATCAGAACACCAAGATGGGAGGAAATGAGCGCCACAGTCTCAGCTGTCAGCAGCTGATCAGGAGCTGGAGCCAGGACTCTGACTCCCCATGGCCACCGTGTTCCCCCTCATTCCCCAAGCATATCCCCCTCCTGTTTTTGTCCTTCAAACACACTCTGTCTCAGAAAGACAATTCCCCCAACCCTCAGGCTCCAGCCCATGTGATCACACAGCCTCCCTTCTTCCTTGTCCAAATGCAAGAAACCCTCTCCCTATTTCAAAGCCAGAACAAAATGCCCCAAACCAGGAAACTGAGCTCCATCTAGGCTGAAGAAGTACAACCCTAGTTTACTATCAGATAAGTCACTTCCTACAAAAAAATGTGGCTGTGGTGAAGGAGGAAAATTGGACCAGAAGACCCTCTGCCAGCTCCCCAGCCCCTTCAGGGAGAACCTGAGAAGTGCTGCCCGGCCCCTGGCCCCTCACTCTGGCCCAGAACCATGGATCAGATAAAAACAGTGGGCTGCAGCCCCATACTCAATCCCCTCCAATTCAGGGAAGTCTTACTGAGCAATCCTGGGGCCTGCCCAAGTGAGTCTTCAACTTATCTTCCTCTGAGGAGCACTCTGGAGTGCAATAGGGACGAGGACAGAAGGATATGCTCCTGTGAGCTCACTCATTAGAGAGCAGCCCCCAAAATAGGCTCATGGACCTCACACCACCACCAGATAATCAGACCTGGGGGATCCCAATCTTCCCTCTCAGACCACTTCAGAAGGAGCTCTCTGTCAGTGTCTTACGTCAACTTCTTGCGATGAGGGCCCCCAGGAAACTTCCTTGCTGAGGGCTCCAAGGAAGGAACGAGCAGCTTCTCAATTACAACCTGGGTTTCTCACTCTCAGGAACCGGGAGGGCAAGGCAGGAGCACAGAGAGTTTTCTGCTGGCCCAGACCATTCAGCTCACCAACCAACTCCTAAAGAGTATCAGGACAGGGGACTGGCATGAGACAATGAGCAAAAGAAAGGGAAAGCGCCAAGCTCTTTGCAAGGCTTGCCTGTTCTCCACTTTGAATAATCATTCAAAACAAGGAAACCTGCCAGAAGACACATTAAGTCTGTAAGAAAAGAAGGCTACAGGCAAAGAGCTGTCAGTCACGCAGAAAAATCAACACAATCTATTGATTCTTCTCCTTTTCCAGGGAAGGGGCAGCTTCATGCTCAACCTTCTCACCACCCTTCCCCCATCCTACACACAATTATACAACTGTGAAGGCAAAAAGAGATTTTTTTTTTAAGTCACCAAGAAAACTGATACCAAGGAGTGAGGGGTAGACCAGATGGTCTTACTTGTCCAAAGGAAAGGGCAGGAGAGGGAGGCAGGAAAAGAGGGAGGCCCAGTCTGAAGCCTGCACTTCATTCCAGGTCCATGGGGCCCCCTCTCTGGCAAGTGGAGGACCATTCCCCAAGAGTCATGACCACTAGGATGCTCTAAACCATCTGGTCTTCATCACAAAGACATACGACTGGGAATGAATTTGAGGTTCTGTTTTCGCATGCCCAGGAGCCAGCCCTTTCCTCACTGAAGAGTGGGTCTATACGGAGGTTGGAAATGAACAGGCAACACATTTCGAGGATGGCATTCCATGTTGCTGGGTGATCTAGGGAACCAGGGGCCTGTCAACCAATGGTTGTTGGTGCCACCTGAATGCCAATTTGGAGTGCAGTAAAGAAGGAAATTTTGTTCAGTGCAATCGGTTCAATTGTGATACAGCATGCTCTGAGAACAGCTCAGTAGTGTTAAGAGAACAGCTCAGTAGTGTTACTGCTCAATTAGGAAGCAGCAGGGCTGTGAGGCAGCCCTGGCGTGAGGCAGCCGCAGGGCCAGGCCCCTCTCCAGCTAGACAGCTCTGCTCTGCTCTGGTCTGCTCTACCTGCTCCAGTCTGTTCCGCTCTACCCTGAACTGGTCTGCTAAGCTCTGCTCTGCTCCAGGGATACATCCTTGGTGTTTTAGCTCCAGTGTTTCAGCTTCAGCCAGGGAAATCTTCAGTCTTTGGTGGGAAGGAAACGTGCACTCTCTGAGCTCGAGGGGAACTGACTTCTATAGACAGAAGTCCCCACCCAAGCCCCTGCTTGGTCCATGTTCATGCAAATGAGTGCTCCAAATCCTCTCAGTTGATTGGTCCAAAAGGCACTCTCTTGATTAGCCAGAACAGAGCAGTTCTCATTGGTCAGTGAAGATGCTGATATAGCTGTGTAGCTCCAATTGGACAGGGAAAGTCTCAGTCCGATTGGTTGAATTAGGATTCCAAGAACTCCTCTATAAGGGCTGGCTCAGAAGGCAGAAACATAGTGCAGGAGGCATACAGCTTAAGGCAGGCTTCTTCCTAAAGTACGGTTTGTGTGAGAGACCCCTGTATAGAAAAGGCTGCTAGGCTCTGTTTTTGTTTTTGTTTTTGTTTTTAATTTGAGCCCATTTAGCCAGTAGGAGCCCTTCTTAGTAGGTATTTTCTTTCTCAGGGTCCAGAGGCCCCAGTTTATTCCTCCACCTTCCTCAGGAAAATCATCTGACATCTTCATGAGAAGGAAGGTTCACCCACAAACAAAGCCACCTCCCAGGTGTAAGTCATCAGCAAGAAAACAGACAGCAGGTGCTCCATAAACCACTAAATCATGGAATCTGCAGGACTGGAAAAGACCATAGTGTTATGCCTCCTGGCTTTCTGCCAAACACAGGTCTTTCGTGTATCACAGGCAAAAAGCCAGCCAGCCAGCTCCTGTGGTGGGGACCCCGCGACCTTGTTGATCAAGGTTTTATTTCCTCACCAAGCCAGATACTACCGGATGGACTAGACAATCTCAGTTCTTTCGACTACTGGCACTTGTAGTCCTGAGAGGCAGAAGTCATCAAACACATAGGCTCATCCATTTGAAGGAGGATATGGGAGAACTGTCAGGCCCCTTAGAAATGGGAAATAGCCGACCTAACCCTGCAACATCTAGGTCTAGCAACAATGGCTGGGCAGCTCAGTGTCTGACACTTCACAGCTCCTGTACACAAAATATCTGCCATCAGCAACTATGGGCCAAAAAGATGCTGAATACTCATTCTACATGCTGGTATCAGAGCACAGGAACAGCACAGAGTGTCAGTGAAAGCACCAGGTCACTCCCAGATATGACACGTCTGCACCGGGGCCTGCCCTGGCCACTATGCCCTCTTTGGGGGCCAGGCTGGCACAAAGACTCAGGCCTCGATTTTCCAAGTTTCCTCTCCCACTCCATGCTTTGGACCTCACGTTTCAAGAACTATGTGTTCCCTTGTGAGTCCAGAGATGTTTAGGGCTTAGATCAGCCTGTATTTTAATATCCTCTAAAACTCTTTTTAAACTCCTCTAAGAGAAACATCACCATTACTACCCTGCTTCGGTTTTAGCATATCTGTTAAACACATTCACCCTTTATGTTTCCATGTTTAAGAAACGCCAAGTGTGTAGCTTATGTTATAAATGCTTTAGGGAAAAAATAGCATTCTGGGCATGCTAACAGCCCCTGCTTGGGCACAAAGCCTTTCCTGAGAATGCCAAGCAGAGCTGGGAGATGGCCTCTGTGACCGGCTGCCACAAGGTAACATGTTAGGTGTGAGTTTACATTTTGCCACTTCCAGGACACTTCAATACTATCTCACAAATCTATACACCAGTCCTGAGAGTATGCACAATTACCCCTATTTGGTAAGTGAGAAAACTGAGATTCAGAGAACTGAACCTAGCCAAAGTCTTATGGCTGGTAAATTGTGGAGCCGGAATTAAAACTCAATACTGAGGATTAGAGAGCGCTCCTTAAACGCCAGCTCCATGTTTCCAAACTGCTTTTCCATCAGTCTGTGTCTTCCCCGTGCAGGCAAAAAGGGTCCTATGCCCTCCATCCCTGGGTGTCTAAGTATGCCCAGAGAATAATAGCAAGAACCTTGGGAACGTGGTCAGAAGAGGGATTCCAAATGTGAAACCAGTCAGAGGAGAAGGCTGAAGTCGGGATGCCCAGCAGCCCCAGGCCCTGTCCGAGAACACTGACTTACAATGTAACAATGCATTGTGCTTTGTGGTTCTGCAACTCCAACTGCCCCATCCCCAACTCAACTTTTCATCTGTTGCACACTCTTAGACACTGGCTTCTCTTCCACAGGTGTCTACGATGAAGGCCAAGTATTCCCAGCGAACACGCCTGGGGAGCGGGGAGGTGCCAAAAAAATATTTTATCAAGAAACCAAGTCATAGAGTTTTTGCGGAACAAAACCATACAAGTTCAGAAAGAGCCTTGAAGATCACCTAGGGCAGCACTCTCCATCTTTTTGGCACCAGGGACCAGTGCTCCTATGAAAATCTAATGCCTGATGATCTGAGGTGGAGCTGAGACGATGATGTTAGTGCTGGGGAGCGGCTGCAGACACAGATGAAGCTTCGTTCACTCACCTGCCATTCACCTTATACTGTGGGGCCCGGTTCCTAACAGGCCACTGACTGGTACCAGTCAGTGGCCCAGAGTTTGTGGACTCCTGACCTAGGGTGACACCTTCAATTTGCTTAAGGAAACAGGCTCAGAGACTTTAATTGACTGGCCCAAGTCACAAAGCTATTTAGTGGCAGTACTGGAATCAGATTCCAGGACTCCAGAATTTGTGTTATTATCTATCAAATCACATGTTATCTATCTCCTTGCACAGAAGTTTTTATTTTTGTTTTGTGACAGATGGGTAAACTGGGTTATAGAGAGGTTAAGGAGCTTGCCTGAGCTAACACAGCATGTGGCTGAACCAGGCCTTGACCTCAGGTCTGTATGACTCTTAAGGCTATGCATGTTCTTTCCAATCTACTTTTAAATCCTTGGGATTACAGCATGCCCTGTATGACAATCCCCGCTAACCACTGGAATCTGCTAAGGAAGTGAATCCTGCCCAGGGAACCAGCGGTTCTAAATGGACTTGCTGCAAACACTAAAACCTAGACAAAATAGGCCAAGTTGGCATTTGGAGTAATAAACAAAACACTAAGACTGTAGAAGTGTTTCCCAGGCTTACAAAGATGGCCCTGGGTCTGCATAAAGGCACGTTGCAGGGAAATCCTTTTGGGCTTCGCTAAAGCCGCCCTGAACCAGGGGAAATCAATGGCATGTTTTAGAAGGCCTCTCTCTGAAGAGATGGGGGAAGGATTAAGCCTCTAATCTTGCCAGTGAAGAGGCCAGGGTGGCTGTAAGAGGCAGGCTGTCATTAACTGTGCAAGCAGCTGAATGCCGTGGTCAAGCTCACCAGGCATGCACACACAAGCACACGTAAGTGCACATGCACATGGCCCAATGTACCACTCACCTACACAAGTGTCTACACTCACATCTCAGACATACTCTTGCACATATATATTTAAACACACACACAAACCACGCATACACCACTTGTCCCTCATTGTAGCCACAGCCCCTCCTGCCTCCCTCCTCCAGAAAACCCTATACACCTGAGCTGACCCAGCCCCTCAGGCCTTAACTAATGTCATTACCAATCCAACGATTAAGAGGCTGGCTCCAGAAGCGCTGCGTTTGCTGCCTGCTAGGCCACTAACAAGGTCTGGGGAGAAAAGTCAGGGCAGTTTATGACAGCTCCTAATGACGACTACTCTTGGTAATGACCAGCTCTGCGGTGACCCAAGTATGAGTTGATTACAAGCTCTGGCTCCTGCTCCACACATCCAGAACAAAGGTTCCTCAGGGGTGCTGACCACAGCAGATGGCCCCTGTCCTGGCTGCCCAGGCTGCGTGCTGACCTCATCGGGCCAGCCTTCAGGAGCTCTTTCAAGCGGGTGGCCCAGACCTGATCCAGGCCTGGCCAGCACTGCCATGAGCCATGTCTTACGGGATCTGACTCGAGGGCTTCCTCTCTCCCCGCCCCCCAGCCTCACTCACAGGCTCCCCCATCCTCACCATCTCACCCTGATGCCTGAAGTGCTGCTGTTGGTACTCTGTCACATAGATTAACGAGTACCTTCTCTTTCAGGAGTCCTTCTCCTCCTCTCTCCCATTCTCCACCCAAGGTCTTCTCTGAAGATGGGAGTCACAGTAACATTTTAAAATAGGCTCCTGATGCCTCTCCACTGCCAAAAGACGAATGCTCCATTCCCTAACATGGCATTCGGGGCCCTTCAGGAGCTGACGTTTGCCAGCTTTGTTGATCTCATTTCTAGATCCACATGCCTCATATATAAGCTGACCCCAAAAAGATTCACCACGCCCCAATATACAGATGCCATGCCTCCATGTGTTGATCTCTGCTGGGCCCTCTACCTAGAATATTCTACCCATACCCATCTTTTCAAACTGGCAAACTCCTACCCATTCCTTGGAGGACAGCACAAGATATCCCCTCTCTGGAGCCTCCCTTAACCTCTCCCTAGGAAGAACTGTTCCCTTCCTTCTGAGCTCTCAATAGTTCTTACCTGTTAAAGGAATTTCAGCATTTGATGACATGATATTATATTCATTTGTTTTCTCCTCTATATCCCCTCTAGATGGTGAGGTCAGGCACCACATCCCAATCAGCCCACACAACCATTCTTAGGTACACTAACCAGCGCTGAGCCTGACACATGATACATCCTCAATTCAATTCCGTGGGCATTTATTCAATCTCTAACACTAACATATGGTCAGTTCGTTGAGGTACTTCCCTCTCAAGGGCAGGAAACACCATATTAAGTAGCACAAAAGTATTGGGGGCCAGGGCCCGTGAGGCAGAAAAGAAGCACCTTGGGAAGCCCATGACAAATGAAGCTTTGGCCTAAAGCTGGTCCCAGAAATAGGGAGAGCAAGGTGCCCTAGTCCTCCTATGAGCCCACCCAGATATACCCTCACCCCATCACCAAAACTCACCAGCTCCTATTCAGTCAGATGTAGGCATGATAAAGTGGGGTGCTCTCACCTTATCAAGGTGGCTTATAGGGATCTCACTCAGAATTCAACTTAAAAGGCATAACTCAACAGGATGGAATTGGACCTACTAAAAATCTCCCCTGCCTCTACTTATGTGCAGGGGACCTATCTTCTCGTCAGCTTTTACCTTCCTTGCCGAGGGCTCAGCTCAAAATTCAGAGAACCTGGGGACAAAGGCAGTTGCTCTCTTTGGCTTTGACTATGGGGACACCCCTCTTGCCAGGCCCTAGAAAAAAATGATACAAACACTGGTGTCTGCACAACTGAAATCTCTTTGGGTGTTGATCCCAAAGTCAGCATATAAAGTATAAGCAGGGCCACGTACACAGTAGAAGTCCCACAACTGTCTGTTGAATTATTGGGCAAGAGTGCACACCTTCTGCGGATGGTTAGATTTTCAAAAGAAGACGCACGCACACGTGTGCACATGCACATACACACATATATCATACACCTTTACTCTATGTGTTTAGAGTAAAGAAGCTGTAACCCAAGAACCTAGGAGTTGGCTGGCATTTGGCACCTTGCAGGTGTCCGAGCCCGTTTGCACCTCTGCATCTCAGAACGAAGGCCGTGACTCTTCCCAGGCAGCTCCCCTGCATGGAAGCGGCTGCACATTATAAAGTTAGAGGCCGCCACCCTCATCAGCTCAGTCTTACCCTTCCACTTCTCAGCACTTTGCCTAGAGCGGATACTTATCAACTGACCTTCTTACCTCCTGCAGTCATGTCCCACCAAGTGGTGTCTCTGCCTCGGGCCCATGGCCACACTGAATGGGTAACCACTGTAACGCACCTGCTCATTCCAACTGCTGCTCAACGGGGAGCAGGCCTGGTGCTACTAGGACCCCGCCACCCTCCCAGCAGGGTACACAGCCAGAGGTGAATCAGAAAGACCAACTCTCCCTCACACCTCCACTCAGCCTTTGAGACCCCACATTTTTGGCCAGAGCTAGCTAGCTCTTACACAGGATGCTGAGTTAGTTACCAGAAAGAACAAATGACATTCTTTACCTGCATTTATTTACCCGAAGTAGGTATTGTCATGTTAAGAATCACTATTTGTTTCGAGTCTTCACTCCCTTTTCCAGCACTCATCTCCTGACCCCAGGAATGCCTTTTTTCACTTTCTCCATCAATCCCAAGCCTAAAATTAGATTAATCCTCTCCTCTTGGAAACTTCCCTGAACTTGTCCAGCCCCCGAAGAAGCCCTCGTCTTCCTTCAGGCCTGGGAGTTGGAACTATACACTAAATCACCTGAAATTACTGGGGAACAGAGACAAACAAGCATGGCCAAGGCCTGCCTCATCCACCGGATTCTTAAATTTGTTGAGGACAGGGTACTCAAGTACAGAGCCGAGATCTCAGGAAGCCTGGAAGAAGCACAGGCTACCTCTGCCAGACACAAGTACCTGTATCCAAGAGCTGTGCCTGGCAACATGTCACCCTGCCCCATGTGGAGTGCTGCATGAGGGACTCATTCTTTAGGTGCCAGCTGTTTATGAGGGTTTAAAGTGCTTACTCCAGCCCCTGTTTCTAGCTCTGCTGCCAGATGCAAGAGGTAGGGATTTCCTTCAGCCATAAAACCATTTCCAGAAGCTGAATGGATCTGCTGTGGAAGACACACCAGTGTAAGCTAACTTTTAAAGGGCTCACAAAGAGAAGAGAGGCCATCCAAGGTATTCCCTGAAGGAAATGTCCTGGGGAGAACGCTGACAGAAATGCTAGAGAAAACAAGGGACAGAAAATCGCACTCATAATCCCGCCTGGAGTGAGAACAGAGTGTAAGGAAGCTGATTCCTAATTTCTCCCCACTGCCAAAGTGCCATTTTGGCATCTCTACAACTCACAGACATCCTATGAGAATTTATAAATGATTTCCCTTAATTCCTGCCCTAAAGAATATATTCCTTTATTTCTCTAAATATCTGCAAGCCAGTAGGCATCTATTATGCGTACCTTAAGCCCTAAGAGCGGTCAGAACAGCCTGGCCTCACATACCCACAGCCTTTCCAAGCCAGAAGGACCAACATCATTTATTCTCAAGACTCACACATGAGTATGGATGCTCTGCTCAATCCCCAAAGCCCTCATCAAAAGGATACAAATGTCACTCCTTCTCTGGGATCCTTGCTTCCCTTTCCTTAACCTCCTAGGAAGTCAGGATGAGAGAAACCCAGGGTAGGACCCAGGTCCCAGGCTCCAGCCTCTGGGATTGGGACTATGAGAATTAGTGATTTATAACTCAGTGATTCCCTCCCTGGAAAGCCACTGTGAACAACAACCACGGTAACTTCCTTTCAAAATGGGGAAGGCTTTATTTCCTCTCTTCTCCATCATCACCTTTCATTTATTCATTCGCTCATCACTCACACCTGTCCTGGACACTCACTGCAGCACTCACAGAGCTGGCTCTGCCCTCTTTATTCCCAAATGGATCTCTCATAACCACCAATGAGCCAAGCCAGAGATCCTGGGGCAACATCTCCGCACTTTCAGCCACTATGATTCCAGGTCAGCAGAATTCACAACATAATTTTGTCCCCTTCCACCATGCCCTGGCCCCAGCTCCCAAATCATTCAACATGCCCCAGCCCCCTGCCAATTTGGTTTAATAAATGTCTATTTTCATAGAAACCTAAAGTGGCTGCTTCTGGTTCACTTTCCTCATAACTCATCACAGGCCGTTTGCGGGATGCTGAGGGAAGCTGTCCTGAGGCTTGTCTCCTCTGAGCCAGGAAGTCCCCAGTGCCAACATTAAGTGGCACTCAAGCCCAGGAAGGCCCACACAGCAGGGGTGTCTCCTGTACATAGGGCCCTGCCAGTCCTTGCTCCTGGTGGCCCGGACAGCCACGCTGTAGTGCCAGCTCCTCCAGCACACAGAGAGAGTGACAGGGCTAGTGACAGGCCGAGCTTCTTACACAGCAAAGCTGTAGCTCATATATTTATTGTACGTGTCTGGCTTTCACACGGAATTTGCAACCTGCCAGTTACCAGTGTTTACCTTGGTAGAAATTCACGGGAAATCTTAGCCTGAACAGGCCCAGAGTTTATTTTACTGCCAGATAAACAACTTTCTTTGATAAATCATCCATGTGACGGTGTTCCTGAAAGACTAAACAAAGATTTCAAGCACAATCTATAGGCCGTTGAGAAGCCTTCCAAAGCTAATGCATGGTTAATTGGCTGCTCTAAGCAAGCCGAAGCAGGGCAAGGGCCTGAAATTTCTTTGGCTGTTTGTTCTCTTTAAAAAATAAAATAAAATACAGATTGGAGCTTCTGGCTCATTTCTGCACAACTAGACAAAATTTACCAATATTTAAATGTTCCGTTGCTTCTGAACATAGCCTGTCTTTTGGTTGACGGGAGTAGATATCACAAATATCACAAGGCGGCTATTGGAAAAGAAATTAAAAACTGCCCTGGGGATACTGCTCGAGAAAAAGGGGAGGGCAGAGTGAAGTACAATACACAAGACCTAAAATCTCTTACACAGACTCCAAAATTGTGAGTAGAAAAATTCACGTTAGGAGTAAGTAAGAATTATGAGTAGAAAAACTCATATTAGGAATAAGATTTCTACAAAACACACAAAAACTCAAAAGAAAAAACTTGAGTAAGCGTGTCCTGGAATTGGTCTTTACTCAGCCCAAGTTTCGAGTGTTCTGCAGCCTTTAATGATCCGATGATGACATCCAGTTTTACAACGACTTAAGGGTGCCATCTAAGTAAACCTACTAGTACGTAGGGTTGTTTTTTTGTTTGCTTTCATTTGCTTTGGTTTTTGCTTTGGTTTGGTTTTTTAATTATAGCACCTTGAATCTGCATAAAGTTTTAAAAGTTCTTCCGAATGGGCTATTAAAAAGGATTCTTCAGTTTAATTATCTTGTTAACCAGAGATTAACCAAGACATCTTTCTATTTCCTAAAATTCTTTTGTCAGACAAGCAATTTCATTAGTGCTAGCATCTTCTTCCTACCTAGGCTAATTTCCATGCTGAAACTATTCTTTCGAAAAAGAAGAGATAATTATTATGAATTGAGCAGCCGCCATATTCCAGGAACTGTACACACGTGATTAATTCAGTTCTCACCACAGTAACACAGGAAGCACCATCCACATTTTGCAAATGAGGTGACAGGCTCAGGGAGGTTAAGAGACTACCTCACGATTGCTCAGCTTATCAGGTTGAGATTTAATCCAAGCCTGTCTGGCCTTAAGGCTATGTTCTGTCCACTCTATCGCACTGCCTCCTTCTCTCCACAAAAAATATCAAAGACTGCTGATTTCTTTCTATGTGTTAGGCACAGGCATCAGTCCATTGATGTCCCACAAACTCTGAGATAGAGAGAAAAGTAGTGAAGGAGAACCCTACGCCCCCTTCCCAGAGGGCTTCCTCTAACCATTCCTGGCAGGATGGAAATGTGATGGGCATGAGAGAACATGAGAGAAGAAGCGTATGGAATCTGGACTGGCTACCCAGGTAAGTGCCAATGGGAATGAAAACTGCAAGGGATGCCAGGCAGAGTGGCCTTGGGCAATCAAGTGACTAACTCCTCTATCCGAGTCTTACTTTCCTCAATCTGTAATATGAGAGACCTAGACTAGCTGATCTTTGAGGTTCCACTAAGCTCAGCAGATCTTTAGAATGACAAAGGGGCACAGATGAGCAAGGCAACACCAAAGAAATGGGCCACTTGTGTGGGCTGTGAATAGCTCCTTGATCCCATCTCATCTCTTAAACTCTCTTTCTCCAACCACTCCCAGAAAAGCTTCAGAGAACAGGGGTGAACTTGAGGGTAAATCCTCCTTGCCCTCCTTCTCCATGATAGTTTATATATATGTCAAATGATAAGAAGGACATTTTGTTAAGTGAAATAAGCCAGACACCAAAGGACAAATATTGTAGGATTCCATTTATATGCAGTACCTAGAACGGTCAAATTCACAGAGACAGAAAGTAGAATGGTGGTTTCCGGAGTTGAGGGGAGGGGAGATTGGGAGGTGAGTGTTTGGGTACAGAGTTTCAGATTGGAATAATGAAAAATATCCAAAGATGGATGGTGGTGATGGTTGCACAACAATGTGATTGTACTTAATGCCACTGAAGTGTATATTTAAAAATGGTTAAAATGGTAAATTTTATGTTATATATATTTCATCACAATAATTTTTTTTTAAAGATAAGGAGGGCTACAGATTGGGGTGGGAGGTGCTCACAACCAGAGAATTACAGAATTGCAGGTTGGAGAGTGCATCAAAGAACCCCCAAACCACACCATTTGACAACTGACCATCCCAAGAAATACTCTAGTCAGAACTGAATCTAACCTCAAAGAAGTCATGTACCAGCCAACCTTGAACCAACCATGTCCACACTTAAATCTGTCTTAGGACAAAGAAAAGCAATCATTCCAGAGTGATATAAAGAGCGGAGAGGGCTGAAAACAGAATTCAGTTCAGGAAAGATTTCAATAAATACGCTGAGAGCAGAGGACAGAGAGTTTCTAAGATGCACCTCTTACTTGTTTGGTGAGAGCCATGAAGGGAGGCCTCATTGGCCCAGGACAGTTACCCAGGCTACTGCCAAGGGCACCTGTGAATGTTTAGTGAGTCCAGTCTGCAAGCCGGGCCAAGGGCTAGGTTCCTTATACACTATCTCAGCTACATCTATATCTCACCGAAACCTATATCTGGCTATCAGTTGCCATTTCATAGAGAAAAACTGGAGAGGTTAAGAGCTTTGCTCGGTGTTGCAAAGCACATACATAGTGGCAGAGAGAGGATTAAACTCAGTTCCAGAGAAAGCCATGCCCCATCCATGGATCCTGGGTTTCTGTGTCCTTTCTCATACTTCAACATACTTTCCCAGGTTCAAATATGCTAAAGACAATGCTTCTCATTGAAATTTGTCTTATCTATCTTCCTGCCACAGGTATAGCCAAGAAGGAATTAGAAATGGAGATAGAATGCACCATGTTCACCAGAAATCTGCTCTATTCCCAGCTTTCCCTCAGTTCCTCAATCAGGCTTCAGCATGCAAAGTGCTCCCCATGTTACCTCAAGCCAAACTGCCCAAGACCTGATTTCTCTGACCAGGTTTGGGGCCTGCTCAGGAACTTTCCAATCTGAAGCAGTGAGCGAGCAGGGAATTGACATCTCAACTCACCCGGACAACTTGAAGACCTCAAAAGCTCCTTGGTTCAGCTCCGGTCTCTGCACTGTCCAACCCAGCCCCACTCAGGGGAACACTACTGTAGACTGGTACCCAGACCATGAGCTGGGAGCTATACTTCCAGTGCCCTTAAAGTGCCCGGCCCCATGTTCTCCTACATGTGAGATGCCACAACTCCTTCCAAGTATATGTATTTTAGAGATCGTCAGTGATGATTAAAAACAGTTGTTTTCATTCTGTCAACTCCCCCAACCTGGGATAACAGTTCCTTCTCTCATGTCTATTTAATTTTACTTTGACTGAACTAGGTTTCTGAATGTTAGGGATTTTTTTTTTTTTTTTTTTACATAAACCATCAGTCACCTAAAACAGGGCATGCAATATTCCTTGAACTTAATAAACTAGTGGCACATATTCACTTAGAAAAGAGCTTTCTCCTTTTATGAAGAAGAAGAAAGAGGAAAAAGAAGGAAGAAGAAGAAGAAGAGGAGGAGGAGGAGGAGCAAGAGGAGGAGAAGTCATCCAATTTCCAGATCCCTGCCGTCCTCTGTCATTCGTATTCTCATCTGACAAACTATCATTTTATGTCTCCATGTGTAAGACACTGTGCCAGAGACTACTGAAGTACAATCTGGCCTTGTTTTGTTCATGCTTAGACACAGATTATCGATACATTTGAACATGAAGTATATTTTCTTTGTCAGTGGTACAAAATGAATAGCACATCTCACAACAACTGATGGGCATCTTACATTAGGTAAAATATGGTACAAGATACAGCCCCTGCTCTCAAGCAGCTTACAGGTGTTGCAATTACTGTGCTGGCAGCCAGTTCTCATCTGTGGGAGGAAACGCATGATTTAGTTTGGAAAGGCTGAACCTATTTTTTTTGCAAGAGATCAATCTGCCCTTCAGAGTAAAACACTGTGCCTCCAAACAGCAGCACTGCCAAGACACTTTGAAAAAGGAGTGAGAACAAATTTAGTGAAGGTGCAGGAAACTCCAAAAATATTTCTTTTAGAAAATACTCCCAAACGCTGAGAGCTGATTTTTCTTTCCTATGTGATTCATTTTAGTGTTGCAAAGTATGGTTTTGCTCTTTATGAGGAAACATATAAATGGGGGAGAAAATCCTTCCAGAAGGCAAGGAAAATTTCCGGGGGCAAAGAAATCTTTTTCCACAGAGAGAAAATACCAGGCTAAAGAAGCTGTCACCTGAACTCTCAAGCTTAAAAAACTGGAGAAGCCAGTACAAGAGAAAGCTCTGAACTATCTTTAGCAGAAGTATATCGTCATGAACATTTCTACCAAAAAAAGGCTTAAGGGTGTTTGTAGATACTGCAGAAGCAGCTACACAGAGTGGCCAGAGGTGGGGTCCTAACCTCACAGCAATTATAAATCAGAGCCTTACATCCCTGGGGTAAGCTTACCCCAAAGAAAGGCTGCTGTGGGCACTGAGTTGTTAACAGCAGGATTATGAGTGCAGCGGCTTGCAAATACTATATTGGTCTGTTTAAGAGAAGAGAGCGGCATCCTGTTGTCATATAGCAGGAAAAGCAGAGACAGAACATAAAGCAGATCAGTGCGACCTAAGTTCAGCAGGCAGGCTGACTGCCATGTTGAATTCAGAGACTTTGCACCACCTAACTTTTGGCTTTCCTACATCTGGTGCTTGATCCAGGCTGATCCAGCTGCATTCCTGAGCATCAGCACACAGGTGTTTCTACTGATGCTTTTCCCTGTTGGGGGAAAAAAATGTGTTCTGAACTGAGGGGGTACAGTGCAGGGGTGGAGAGACTAGTGGCCAGACCAGCCAGAGAGTTAAAAATGTACTGCCCGAGGAGGAGTAATGGTTCGGGCATGAAGGAATCCGAGGATGCATTGGCGGGAGGATGGGTGTGCAAGCTGACCCAGAAGGAATGCGCCCCTTGTTTCTGGAGCTCACAGAGCCTTCCAACAACCCGATGTCTTCCGGCCAGCGATGTCAGGGCCACTTAATGCAAAGTTTGATCCCTGGAGTAGGGTGTAAAACATTCTTTTTCTTTTCTGTAGTGTGTCAGTTTGCATTGCTGAATTTCTTTGTTTCCTAACTGAATCTCATCAGCGTGGCTGACTGCCTCCCTTACTTGAAATGAACTAAGCTAGGAAACAAGTTTCTCAACAAGGCTGCATTCCCCAGGGTGCTGAGAGGGCCAGAGCTAAACTCGGCCCCTGCAGAGAAAGGGAGGAAAAATCCTATTTATCGTCTTACAAGAACATTACAAACAAAAAAATTTGTGCCTCTCCTGCCTCCAGATCAAAGAAGCCTAGCATACACCATACCTATGCTGAGGAAATAAATGCCTCTATAGCATAGCAGCTGTTTATCTTAAGTGTAGAAGGCAGCATGACAGAAAGTAAAAGATCTCCAGTTGGGAAAGTCAGATTCCTTATTTACAAAATGAGTGGATTTGATCAGATGACCTGCAGGGTCCAGAAGGAACTCAAAAGTTCTATGAACCCAAGAAGAAAATAACCTCAGAGCTAAAAGAACACAGTCCCAAACAGCTAATCACTCAGATTCACCAAGACCTGATTGGTTATTAAAATAAGATATACCTCTCCCTCTCACAAGCAGTGAGCAAGTGCTTGCTGACTTAGGAGGTACGTACTGCAGTAGGCAAAGGATGTCCACCCGCCAGCTGAGTTCCCTGAGTACCCTCTGGTCCCTTGCTCTACACCACAAGGTCGACCTTCCACATTCAAATTATTTCCCAAGGCTTGCCTCTTCAGCTCACGTCTAGGAAATGTCTCTGGTTTAACTAGTCGCCACAATGCCCACGGCTATCAGAATTTTGATGAGCAACTCAAGGAGGAGGGAGGAACCTAATGACAAGTTCAGGTTAGTAAGCCTCAGACAATAACCTGAACATAAGCATGGATTCTCTTCTCACAGCTCCTTAAGCACTAACTTTGGCCTTGAGTTCCACAGCCCCCTCTGAGCCAATGAGCTATAAAGTGATTCTCTAAGAAATCAATGATTAGTGTTCGGCCAAGATTTTTTAAATTTTTAAATTAAATTTTAATTTATTCTAAGTATTTTGGGCTGTGGCATCTAGCACAGTGATTTGCACTCAAGAAATGTTGAATGGATACATGAATCAATGAATGATCAGATGCACTGAATCTGCATTCCCTAATTGGGAGGCATCACCTGCTAGTCAACTCCACACACTCAGTTCCAGGGTTTTCCATCATGCTTCCCTCAGGAGCTGAGCCTGATAAAAGTCATATGAGCATATACATTAGCTGATATATTACTTTTCAGAGTTTACTCTAACATGATTCCCTGGATTTGATGAAAATGTCAGGGGGCCAATTTGCAAAAGTGAGTGTGGTGATTTACAATATCTAAAGAGGATCAATGAAATCTCAAGAGCAGCCCCTTAGTTGTTCCTCATAAGGATCCTTCAGGAACACAGCTATACCTGAGCAGATTCTTCCTGACCCAGCCATGCAGCAAAACTCTTCCCATCAAGATTTCTGAGAGATTTTATTTGTCCCTTTTCTCTTCATCCAAATGTGTCTTTGGGAAGGAATCTCAACCCCATTCGTGGCAGAAAAGCTTATTGCTAAGGCAGTGTGGGGCTGTGCACCCACAAGCTTTACAGCAAGAGGACTGCCAGGCTCAGCCCGGCTTTCAGCACCCCCCAACGAAGCAAGAGTGTGAACATTGAGAAGCAAACATCGCCGTGGTCAGATGGAAGAGTAATCAGAGCCTTCTCCAATTTTATTTGAGTTCACTTAAAATGACAATAAGAAAAAGAGTGTGACAAACATAAACAGCAAAATGCAAAGCAGACCGAATCTTCCTAGAGGTCCCGCTGTCCCCTAAGAACGAAGGAGGCGGGCAGAGGTACCCAGTACAGAAACAAAGTGCACAAAATGCTCCCAGCCTCGAGAAGCTCTCTGTGGCAAAGGGTCTGAATTCTCCAACTTCTGTCTTCAGTCACAAGGATAAACACCTGAGAATATGTCTGTCACATATACAATTTCCTTTAATGCTCATGTGCACTCACATGTGTGTGTGTGTGGGGGCTCATTCAAATATGGCACTCTGCCAGTACAAGGCCCTTTCATGAACTTTATTATGGTTCATGAAGACATGGAGTAGGTAGTTCTGAATGGACACAGGACTCGCATTACCTACCGTTCTGCTTTTCCTGGTAAGAACGCTGTACGAAATCCAGCCTCAAGGACACAATGCAGGCAGCATGAGAAACACACTGTTCGGTGTCAAGCTGAACCTGTCCTTCAACAAAGCAGGCCTGGCCCTAGCTGCTTCTCAGCATCCATATAAAATACAGGCAGGCACGAGGACTAAGCCCTTCAAATGAATGTGGTATATGTTTACTTTTCCCGCCCCCAAAGTGTCTGGAACATGGGTCTTCTGCAGACCAGGCTCTAAGAGACCGTTCCTGATAAGCCACCTGAGATCTGCTCCCCAGGCCACATCCAGCCCTTCTCCTGGGGCTAAAAGTGCTGATTCAAAAATTCCTGTTTAACCAGGAGTGATTTGAAGAAAATGGAGAGAAATCTCTTTGCCGGGAAGGACTTGATTGGGGCCCTTCCTCTAAATGCCCTTATGTTGGCCTCTCCCATCCCCGGGAAGGCACCCCACCGTCAGCCACTCCAGATCCCTGGTAGAGTGGTGCTGACACCTAGAGGTGGATGCAGAAAGAGCCAGTGTGGGGAGAAGACCAGCCCAAGCCGCCCGCTGCATCTCCTGGTAGTGTCCCAGGAGTAGTGTTTTCCCATAGCTCTTGTCCACCTGTCCCCAAAGCTACCTCCCTACTCCTAGAAAAGGTCCCCAAAAACCCGTGCAGTGATCTTTCACACAGAAGGGCAAAAGCAAAATTTGACTTTAATAAAAAACCTGGGCAGTTCTCCCACCCTATCTAGTCTTCCATCTGCCTGAGAAGAGCAGCCATTGAGGAGCCTGGAGGTAGGAAATATAAAGGTCCAAAAAAGATGCATCAACAGGCTCTATTCAGCAGGAACATGAGCCAGAAGGAACCGGGGAACCGGGGAACACCAAACCTCCCCAAGGCGGCCAGGGACACTTTCTTACCAAACTCGCTCGCACAGAGATGTTCAATTATGGCTTCAGATTTCAACTCATTGTCACATGGAGGACACACGGTTGTGCCTAGGAATGGAAAGGGAGAAAAACAAGAGCTGTGAGTTATGGGGGTATGGGTACAGGAACCACCCCTTGGAAAAAGACCAGTCTACCACCAGGATGAATAAATAGTTAAAGATCTTCTGGAATTTCTGAAGGGCAACCCAAGAATCAAAAAGAAGAGTCCTGGAGCTAAAGCTATAAACAGGCATATGGTTTATTGGAAACTTAAGGGATAGAGCTGTTGAATATGGCACAACTATTTAAACCAAATTTCTCTGGAGCTGGATAGGAATTGTGGCTTGATGGGGTCCCTAGGAAAAGTTGACTTGTAAAGCAAACATATGTATTCCAGTTGTTTGTTTCCTATTCTTTCTCCCCTCTCCTCTGATTCCTGCCCATTTCCTATTCCCAAACTCCCAAGACAGCAGATCAATCTGACCAACTCTCTAAGAAAGAAACCTCTTCCAGATTCACAAACTCTAACCCCAGGCTCTGAACACCCTTCTACAAAAGGGCTGTTGCAATATGAGTTCCTAACAAAAGCTGCCAAATGGGAGGACAGAGCTGGATGGGAGAGATCCTCTCGAGCCATTTTCAGGGCACTGTGGAGTACTTTGAAGAGGAGATATGTGTGTGGCCGGTATGAGGGCCACTAGGAGATGGCTATGCCCAGGGGAGGAGGCTTCTGAGGCCAGGGCTAGAGGTCTCCTCTGAGCCAAAATGCTACTGATGCTGGAAGGATCCCTGGGAGGAAAAGTACCTTCGAGGACAGGGAGAAAGCCTACAGTGAAATCCTAAGCGGGGTGAGGTGGCTCATCACCACTACCACCCTCACCATCACCATCAACGCCACCACCATTATCATCATCATCACCCCACTACCACCACCATCGCCATCATCATCATCATCACTACCACCGCCATCACCATCACCATCGCCATCTTTCAAATTACTTGGAGTTTTATCCATGATCTAGGAAAGCATTAGCATGTTCTAAGGGCATTCCATCCCTGGCACAGCATTGGAAGCCAAACCAGGCTGGAGCTAAGGGGCACAAGAAAGTCACCACCAAGGTAACCAGGGAAGAATGATGTGCAGAGAGACCTCTGCTCAGATATAAGGGTCCTTGTCTTCCTCCTTCCCTTCCTTCTCCACAGCTTCTCAGTGATCTCTGTGACTCAGTGAAATGGGCAAAGCCTCTGAAGATGGAAGATAAGGAGGGATCTACACAGCCCTTCCAAACCAATGCTGCTCCCAGGACACAGCTGATCCAGAGTTGGCCACCCACCCCACCCCACCCTCACTTCCAAGCAGGGTCCCTTCATGGCCTTAGTCTTTGCTAACAGATTCCTCTCTCACCTTTATTCTATACCCAGGGCCAAACACCATCCAGATTCTCAGTGTAGCAAAAACCACAGACACACTCCAAGCAGAAAACTGTGACTGTCTTTTGGCCCAGATGCTAGAAATTTATTTTTCACCAAGAGCTTGAGATTGGTAGCATTTCTAACAAAGGGTATACCTTATCCAGAACTCTGCATATGGTTCCTGCTTCCATGGAGAGAAAAACAGGGAAAGGAAGTCCCATGATATGGGAAGGGCCACGTTACTTATACCAGAAAAGTCGACTGTGCTTTGGGGTTTCCTTGTTTAGGTTATTTTTTAAAAAGTGGAAGTTATCATGTCACGAGTTTCCACAAGTATAATCTTGACCAAACCAGTAGCAGAGCTAAGGCCATCAGACTATAGATGCCAGGTCACCATCCGCTGCACATACGTCATCTCATCTAGACACTCTGAGTTCCCCGATCCTGCTGGCAGCCGAGGGCTCTATACCACACAGGGGCTTTCTCCTCAGTCCTATCAGTTACGTTTGACCTTCCATGCCACTCAGGAGATCATTGAGGTGAGCTCTGTGTGTCCTCAATATGGTTTTCTCCCATCTTGCTTTTCTTATAGCAAACTGTGGAGCAGCTCAACCCAGAGAAGGGAGGAATGTGTAATGCAATATTAATCTGTGCTCCCTCCAATTAATTGTCCTTGGGGCCCTGCAGGCTGCCTCAGCGGGAAAAATCCACCCAATCATCCATCTGAGAGGTAGAACTAAATCACTGTTTTAAGGAGTATTCAAAATAATATTTAAAGCAAAGGAGCCAAAAAGTAAAATGTTTTGTGTCTTATTAATATTTAAGGGAGGGGGGAGTAGAGGAGAAAGTTCAATACTGGAATCAGGATTAAGTGTATTTTTAAAAATCAGTGCACACACATGCACACAGCACATTCTCCCCTCCCCTTCTCTCTCAATCTCTCTCTCTCTCTCTCTCTCACACACACACACACACACACACACACACAGCAGATCTCCCGGGGCCAGTTCCTGGATACATGGAGAAGGGACCCTATAGAAGGCTCTTGGGCATAATGAGGGTACTGTGGCCTCTGCAATCTGTGACTAAAATAGCCAGGCTGATTTAATGCACGATATACCTAAACAACAACAAAATTAAACTAAAAGTATACAACTTCAATCAGTAAAACCTGGCAGGAAGGAGAAATAATTTATCAGCCTGGGAGTGTACAGGTCTAATGTAAGTGAAAGCTGTAGAAATAACTTTCCTAGGAAAAAAACAATCACCTCTCCCATAACAAACGCTTGATGCAGTTTGTGCATCAATAGCCTTTTGCGGGGAAAAGTGTCTTTTACTCATTTCTCGTTATCAAGTTTATCTTTAATAACAAAGCTCTGCCCAATATCCCAAAACTGTACATGCCCAAGTATGTGAACAGAAACCAGCCAAATTATGCAGAGATATGACTCTGCTTTGAAAACTCAGTTTTAATTCTCAAGAATAAAAAGAATTAAGAATAAAAGTAGTGCATGTGTACTTACTGTCATCTAAAAGTATCAGTTTTTATTCCAAGCCACCAACCTTAAGGTTTGAGTACTAGTGTGGTTCATCTAAACCTGCCCCTACACACACACACACACACACACACACACACACACACACACACACAGCCCTCCCATCTCCACCTTCAGCTGACAGTGGCCAGTCAATCTCAGAGGAAGTCATGTGGGGCTCCCTCCCACTGAGTGGCTCTAGTCCTGGGGAGGACCAGATGCCCTCTCAGGACAGAGTCTCTCATCAAAAATGCTGAAGGGGAATCAGTTCCCAGATCCCACACCTGACTAGTCTTTTCACAGCCTTTCTCTCTGTTCAGCAGCTGGTTTGGGGATGGTGGCTACTGGGCACTCCTAGGACAAAGGGAAGGAGACAGGAGGATGGTACAAAGTTCCAGAATGAGGAAGCAGCAGACAAGTGGAACAGCAGCCAAGGAGTAAAAAGGCTTAGAGAAGATGGCAATTAGTTTTCCTAGCTTTTCACCCCAGCTTTTTTTGGGGGGATGGGGTTCAGCTGGGAGGATTCTTTCCCCTACATTAGTAGGCACCCCAGCCAGTCCCATCTCCCCCTCAGAAGGTGTTCCCACAAAGGTCTCCACTTCATGTCCAACCAACTGTCCCAGAAAGAGGCAACTGGGAGTGGACTCAGCTCCAGCAAAATTGGCCAAGGCCTCCCAGGGCAGGGTTGAACTAATCCCCCAGCGGTGGGCAGAGGAAGGGGAGAAGGAAAATAACTGGACTGCAGGGGATGGCTCCACACCGGCAGAACACAAAGTGCTTTGTTTGCTCTAGGTAATTGCTCAGCTCTCCATCTCAAAGGGCTGCACTTCTGGAGGTTAACCCTGTGCACACACCCAGGAATCGGAGAACAGAGGTGCCCAGATCGCAACAGTGCTGGCAGGCTGTTACCTTTCCCTCGGGCTGGGACCCATGCCACCCAACGTCAGTCACATTGGACTGATCTTCTCCCTCCCTAGAATAAGCAAGAGCATTCGAAATTCCGGGTGCCTCTTTTCCCATACCTACTCCCACCCACACTTGGGGGGAGCATGCCCTTCAGTGGGCATCTCTTTTAGGCATCACTTCAAGATGAGCTAAGTCAGCAAGCAGCTCCACCTGCCCCCATCCTAAGCCCCCTCCTCAAAAAGCCGGCGGGATGCCGACCCCTATGCTAAGAACACCTGAGTATATGGCTTCCCATCTCAGACTTATCTCCACATCTTTGAGTCTCAACTCTGCTTCCAAAGAATTAAGGGTTGAATTCACTCCTATAAAAGTTAGGCCACAGTGCCAGGGTTTTTTTGTTTGTTTGTTTTGTTTTGTTTTATTGCCTCAACAGGATTTTTTTTTCCTCCCACTCAAGAATTTAAGTGGGAGGGGGTTCTGAGAGGAAACTTAGGCCCTCCCTGAGGCTGTTTTAGGAAAATGTCCAATTTGCAAGCCCCACTCCCCAAGGAGAGACAAACAATGAACTAATTACACCTTTATCTTTCTAATTACCTGGGGATTTGTGTAAATGAGAAAAGCAGAGGGTAGGCAAGAATGAGATACTAGAGACTTTCCATCCTCAACCCTAGGAAGCTGTTACCTGAAAGGGGTGGAGAAACAGAAACTCCAGTTTCTAAACTTTTTTCCTCAGCCAGTTCTGCAGCAGTCCTGGGCTACTTGGCTGAAAGGCTAGTTAGGGAAAGAGTTGTTTGGTTTTTATTTTTAATCCTCATAGAACTTATGAAAATAAAGCTGCGCCTTAACACGTTGTCGGCCTTTCTGAGCTTTCCACACTTTAGGTTTTTGGATTTGTTTTTCCTTCTGGCGTATCCCTTCTAGGGTGTTAAACTCTTCGATGGGGACTCTGTTCCCTCCCGGAGGAGAGATGAGCTCCCTTTTTATTTGGAGCGTAAAGCTTTGTTTCAGGTATGGAAAAACGGAGACTGGACCCCAGGAAGAGCCGCTCCAGGAGCGGAACCGAGTTTGCATGGGGCCGAGGCGCAGCCGCCGCTACCGGGGAAACCCCGCCGTCCGTGCACGTGGGTCAGGAGTGGCGCTAAGCAACACCTCGCACGGACTGGAAGCTTTGAAAAATCATTCTGCACAGCTTGAGATCAATCTTAGGGAGCACGTCCGAACTCCGGAGCGGAGCGATGGCCAGAGATCGTAGTGACAATGGCTTTCCAGCAGCACCCTCTGCAGCCCGGCCCGGCCTGGGGCCCCCAGGGTTGGAGGGTGGGAGCTTACCTTGGGGCTTGGAGGCTTCAGTGGCGTTGGGCGGGGTCATAGCGATGCAGACGTCCCCCTCGGGGAACTTGTCACACTTGAGCATCTCGGGCCAGTAGAAGCCGAAGAACTGCATGACCGGCTCGCACGAGTCGCGCACGGCCTCGCACAGCCAGCGGCATGGGTAGATGGGCCGGTCCAGGCAGACGGGCGCGAAGAGCGAGCAGAGGAAGACCTGGGTGCCGATGTGGCAGTTCTTGTTAAGCAGGGGCACCCAGCTGCTGGCCTGCTGCTTCACCTCGGCCATGGTCTCGTGCTCCAGCAGGTTGGGCAGCACCATCTTCTTGTAGCCCACGTTGTGGCACAGTCGCAGGTCTGCCGGGATGTCCACGCACTGCGGGGGCTTGGTGTAGAAACGCCCGCTCTGGTACGAGCCGATGTCCGACTGGAAGCTCACGTAGTCGTACTCGCTGGCCGAACCCGCGGCCAGCAGCCCGGCGGCCAGAGCCAGCAGCACGCCCCCGGCGGCCCCGCGCCGGCCCCCAGCGCCGCGCCCGCTGCCCATGCTGGCTCTGCGCACTCGCTCGCGCGACGTCGGGGCTGCCTCGGCCACCTCCCCGCGCGCGTCCCGCCGCAAACTTCCCAGAGTCTCCGGGGACAAAAGGGGCCGTACCCACCCCGGCCCGGATCGGCGGCCGCGCGCTCCTGCCCAGTCCTCGGCGGGTGGCGGCCCTCGGCCTGCCGCGGGGAGGGAAGCGTGGCGGCCTGAGTGCTGCCCCGGCTCACGGGCGCGCGGCACCTACTCCCGAGGCTGCAGGACTCGAGTGCCCGGTGCTCCTGTTGCAAAGCCCTTGGAGTCTCCCCGCGCAGCCAATCAGCTCCAGGCTGAGGCCAGCCGCACTCATTTAGCCCGTCAGTCACCGGTGCAATTAGCCAATCACTTCACTTGCAAGAGGGTTCGGTTTACTAGAACTAAACACAGGTCGACACCCCTTAAAAAACCAAATCAAATAAATAAATAAATAAATAAAAGAAGAGGGAAAATAAAGAGAGAAAATAGGAAAAGAAAAGAAAGAAAATAGAAGTGCGGGGTGAATAAAGAGACTGTCTAACGCTGTTATTAACTTACATCGGATCGCAGAGAAGCAAGGAATTTAATAGTACTTGCAAATCCATGAGATAATGAAGACTCTTTTTTACACTTCTTAATTTCAAGCAGCAGCCCACCAGACAAGCAGCTCGTCTCCTCGGTTTTTCTCTCTGTAGCTGCAGTACAAAGACAGGCAGTTTCCCGACAAACCCGAGCTCAGAGAGGCAGGAGCGGCAGAGGTCTGCTTTTAAAACCCCGGCTAGCCAGACTCGGCCCTTGCAAAGACAAGAAGGTGTAGTTAGGGCTGTTTGCTGGTTTAAAAATTCAGCGTCTTTCCAGGTGGGACATCCGGATGGTGGCCCTCCAACAACACCAGAGGCGCTAGGTAAATGTTGCTCAATGTGGCAGGAAATTTTGCTAGAAAGGTGTTAGCTTTAGGAGGACAGCTTTAAAAAGTAAAAGAAAAGAGGAAAAAAAAAAAACCCCTACACAAGTCCCAGCCTGACAGCACGTCTGTGTGTGCATGCATATCCACATTGACATGTTTGTGGTGTAGAAAGCCAAAACATTAAAAACACATGTGCACTTATCAGCCTGGTGTGTGTAAATATCGAATCCATCACTCAAGCACACATGCTACATTCAGAGCTGGCCCAGGAACCTCAAGTCAAAACCAAGGGCTCCCATTAAGGCAAAAGGCAAGAGGAGAGTAGTAGCAGAAACACAGTCTGGCCTTCTCATTTAGCCCCTGCACCCCACCCCCCACCCGCTCCCTACCCTCCCCCACCCCAGAAACAGAGGTTTCCCTGCCACCTTCCACCTCAATTTCTGAGAATTCTTTCTATGTTCAACATTCTTCTGAGAGAGAGAGTTAAGCTCCAGAGAGCTGGAAGTGTGACCATGACTGACCCCAGGGACAGGAGACAACAGCAAGCAGTTCACAAAGTTCGATGGGTCTCCACATTGCATGTGTCATGAAATACGGAGGGAGGGAGGTGAAGAATGCTGAAAACCCTGCATCTGAACAGTGTGGTACCGCCCCATGTGGCAAATGGGCCACAGACCTTAGAACTGAAGGCAGACACTGTAGGAGGCGCTGCCTTGCCAGGCCAGCTTGTTTGTAAGACTCCAGGGAAGCT
Organism: Pteropus vampyrus; assembly: GCF_000151845.1. Taxonomy (NCBI): domain Eukaryota; kingdom Metazoa; phylum Chordata; class Mammalia; order Chiroptera; family Pteropodidae; genus Pteropus; species Pteropus vampyrus. The sequence continues at coordinate 14,365,030 of NW_011888789.1, forward strand.
GGCTTTGGATTCTGCAGACCAAATTTCTTGATGGACAGACTCCAAGTAAAACTACTTGAGTTTGTGAAGAAGCAAGACTATTTTCTTAAAGCACTCGTGTCCATATGGAGATTGCGATTCCGCTGTGCACACAAGAAGCATCTGCAGATGGTCAACTTCTCTGTCATTTCTAAGCTAATGAAAGATCCACCAAAGCCAGAAAGGGGCAGAATGGAGGGAAAGCAATCCAAGAGAGATAAAGCAAGACTTTGGGTGCCAAAGGGTTAATTCCTAAACAATTGGTAATGCTCAGCTGGAGAAGCTGGAGAAGACATTCCTCACAGAGAATAGACCACAGGAGACCAAGCCACTATGTCTCAATTCAAAGGGGATTTAGAGAAAAATGTTCTTTGGTAGGGGGTCTTTTCTCTAGACAGGCCCTCAAGCCCAAGCCAAATGTGTCTGTTTACTCACTCCCCAGAAAGAGTTGTATTAGTAGATAACATTCTCTCACCTCTGAATCTGGGCTTGGCGGACCTCTCACTCATGTTTGCACAGTTTACCCAAATGGTGGGAGGACTCGGGTCTCTCCACTGTTAGAATTCTGGAAATTCGTCCAGGTAACTGTTCCTCTACCAGTCCTGGAGTCTCAAGTAGGGTGTAAATCTCACAAATCCATTCATAGGAGGATCTAGCCAATGTCTGGTTATTCCTCCCCTGACTGATCACCTCTAATCCCCAACTCCGGGATTCCTCCCTTGACTGATCAACTCCAACCCCAGATGGTCTTACTGCTTTAGAGAGAGGCCTCTTAGGCCATGCCACGGTCACAATTGTCTGAAGGACAAGCAGGAAGTGTGGGTGTATATAAGACCCCAAAATTCTAAACTCAGTACATTTCTGGCACCTTCCAAGGCCCAGCTGGAAAGGAAGGACTTTAGGTCTCAGTTCCACCGACAGACTTGAACCCACATGTAGGATTTTGGAGGATAACTGCCAGTCAGTTCACATACAGTGTAACAGAGCCTGACAGAAGAGCCTGAAGACTTCGTATTTAGTGTTGAGCACAGTTTTATTTTTCCTTTTACATACTCTCAAATCTTTGCACCTCAAAGCCCAGCCTCGCTTTTCCTAATGTCAGGAATGTGTGTGTGTAAAGAAGAAAGTTCTAGAACAAAGGTTCTTTAAACACGGTACTGACATGACAGAGCTCCCAGAAACCAGGGTTCTTGAATATAAGAACAGGGGCAAAATACAACTTTAAACCTGTGTTTTTTATTTCAAAAAAAATTCTGATTTTTCCACACTGCCGGATACCCGTACATGAAAATTGGAAGTATGTTCCCTGTTGCTTCATAACCCAGCTCAAGGAAACATTCTTCAGTCTCCCCATTGCCCAAAGCTGACTACGGAGCCAAGCAGAGTCACTGAGGGGCCTCCCAGGTGCCTACCTGGTGGCCTCTTCCCACACACAGAGCTTCTTTCTGCCCTCTCCTAGAAAAACTGGGGGTGGGAGGCGGGGAGACTTCCAGCCTGTTCCTCCTATTCTGTTCCATTATCATATCATCAGTGATTTTTCATGACGCTCTCCAAAGATACACTCAGAATCCTCTCCACCAGCCAGGAGTAGTACCGCAAGGCAGCTAGGTGGCGGTGCCTTTGGAGCAATGCAGAGAAAAGCATTCTGGCCCAGTCAGAAAACATGGAGTATGGTCTTGGTTGTGGTCCTTACAGGCTGAGGGACTTGCACTTTATCCTTTTGGCCTTAAAGTTCTCATCTATAAATCAAGAGCCAGAATTCCTGCCCTGTTACCCCGTAATATAAAATACATGAATTCTCAATAGCTGGTGTCAGTGAGGCACACAGCTAGATTTTCAGTACAGTCTGAAATGTTTAAAGTGGTATTCCATACATGACATCGTGAAGCACAGTAATGCTCTTACTTGGACAAGTTTCTTTCCCATTCTGCCTCTGCGAAGGTGCAAATATCATGCCCACATTGTTGATTCCAAGCCCCTCCGGCTCAAGAACTGGCCTGACCTGCTATCCGGGGTTTGGGAATGTCTAGGAAGACTCATAAAAAATTCGAGTTGAAGGCAACTGCACCCACTGTCTCCTCCTAGCACCCAGAGCACCTGTGCACACTTTATAGTTGCTCGCTTTGAGGTACCTACTACAGGACTGTGAACTCTTGGAGGACCAGCGCCTTCTCTTTATTTTGTCTCACCTATCCCTGCATCCCAGCATCTAGCATGGTGCCAGGCATACAGTGAGTGCTAAGTAAGGCCCTCCCCACCCCCCAACAAATGCATAAACATGTTGTAGAGGAAGGAGATATGTAAAATACCCAGGCTAAGAGGAGTTCTACTCTTGAGCATTGATTTTTGCATTGCGCTTCCTAAGAACCGAAGCAATAAGTAAGCATGAATCACTCAGGTCTCTTCGTCTGCAGGAAAGGAAAATCTTTCCTAGATCTGAATCCGAAGGGAACTGATCATTAGGGCCTTATACAAAGACTGTAAACAGAATGTGGGAATTTTGCATTGCCTCTTTGTGGAAAAATGCCACATCCAACTCATATATCTTCCCAGTAGACTGTTCAACAGAGGATGAGCAGTGGATGTTTTGGTGAATGTAGTGGCCAGTTCCAGGAGAAAAGAATTTCCTGTAAATCCTGCATAGACACTGACCTTCAGATCCTATTGCAATCCAGTGTAAAACGGGCTGGTGCCTGGAGAGTCAGGGTTTCTGGGGGCCTGTGACAGCACCTGGGAGTGGGGTGGAGGGCAAGAAAAGCTGGAAGGGTGCTCCACCTGGAACACCTTGTTCCAGGTCCTGGCTTCAGAGCTCGAGGCTTCACTGGGACACCACAGAGCTGGAAAAATGGGCCTTTGGGAACCCCCTCCCCTCCGGTAATCCCAGAGTGAAAGTGAAGTGGCACATGCTTCGGTGATGGGAGGCCTATAAATCCGCTGAGATTGCTGCAGGGAGGGCAGCGGCCCAGCAGCGCACACATTCCCCTAGGAGCCATGTGCTTATTTACCTAACCCTTCATGGCAGGCACGCCAGACAGCTCCACTGCCTTTCTCAAGGGTTGGAACTGAGAACAACTTGGATATAAATGAGGTGCTGGGGGAGGAGTGGGAGAGAGCCCATCATCACACTCCTTCTGACTTCAGTAGAGCCTCTCCCTCCCCTCTGGGTATGGTGACCTCACTCTCAGCTATGAAAGCACTCACCTCCAGGTCTCCATCTGCACCGCTGGGAGGTCTTCTCCTCCCAGTCTCCCTCCATCCCCCTCCATCTGAGAAGCACTGCTCAGCTAGGTTACGGCACACTGTCCTTTCGAAGAGTAAGCCGCCTTCCTGCAGTCTTTCCCATTTTGCTCTCTGCATGCATCATCGCATCGGGACCTCACAAAAAGCCTCTGAGCTGGCAGAGAGGTTGTTATTCCCATTTCACAGAAAAAGACACAGAAGCTCAGAGTGGTGGAACCCTCACCAGCAGTCCGGCCACCACAGCGCTCTGGTGCCCAATCAACACCAATCTTTGGATTCTAATCCTGTTGACTCTGCACTAGGCCTAATTGCCTTCGTTAAATGCCAGTTCCTGGGGAGAAAAACCCAGAGACCTTTTGGCTGTATTGACTCTTATCATTAATTCATTTATTAAACTCTTCCAAGAGGCCAGCAGGAAGGAAGAGATTGTCCTGAAAGAGGGGAGGAAGGAGAGATGGATTTGAAAATCTGGGCAAGTGCGTGAGGTATCTTCCTATGGGGTTCTGGGATGGAAGAAGAGTAGGATGAAGTAGCGAGTGTCTGAGGGGTCAAAAGTGGGGGATTTGAATCTGGGACTGCTGCAAGGAAGGGTGCTCAGGGCCAGACCTGGGTTGCAGAGGTAACCGCAGTGCTCTGTGCAGGCAGCTGCCAATAAACCACGTGTAGCTGACCTGCCATCGTGCGGATCCCCAGAAGAAACACTCTAGGGGAGAAGAAATTGGGAGCCCCACACAGAGGGAAGGCTCACTACATACACATGAGAGAAAGAAAAAGAAGACTATACAAGAGCTGGTCCAGGGTATAGGGCAGAAAGTCTAGTCTGTCTCTGGTCCTCTGCAGGCCCTGCACGTTTTGGGAGTTCCACAGTCTTTTCAGGAGTGACATTAAAAATATTTAAAACCTAGTATGTCATGACCAATCAGATTGTATGCCAGATGAAAACCACCTGTGCCACCCTGCAGGTGCATGAGGGCTGGATCCCAGCCCTGGGGCAGTTCCAGCAGGGGCATGAGTGGATATGCAGTTCCCAGGATGCACCAGGCTGCCTCCTGCCTCTGTGCTAAGCTCATGCTGCCCCCACAGCCCAGCTGTCCTTCCAATTCCTCTCCAAGGCTGGCCCAGGGTCTCCTAGCTAGAAGTGGCCAGGTGCACTGTCAATACCATGTACCTCAACTATCCAACACCTCTCCTCACTGCTTGTTTACATCTCTGAAGCTCCTCTATGACCTTCTTTTTTTTTTGCATGCCATAAGTTTATTTACAAACATATCTAGTATGTTAGTATGTTGAGTTCAACGGTTTGATCCATTTGTCAAAGAGACTATACCTCTTAAAGTGCTGCTCTTCACATCTGTTTCATGGAGTAACTAAAACATTCTTATTTCTTAAGCAGTTGCTGTCTTAGTATAAAGAAAGGTGCAGCAAACCCGGATCCAAAGTATACAGTTATCATAACTAGTAACCGGCACTTTTTTCCCCACTGAAAATGGCAATTTCTTCCCTGGCTCCTCCTCATGCCTCCTCTGTACCACTGAGGTTGTGAACCTCCAAATGCCCCTGTCCCGATATAGCACTGTTGGAAGCCCAGCAAAAGGCAAAAGGCACAAAGACTGAAAGCAGAGGAAATGACCCTCTGGAAGCTTCTCGAGGACAGAAACTATATCTTTTTTATCTTTTATCTCTAGTACTTAGCCCAGTGCCTGCCACTTAGTAGGTACACAGTCGACATGGAATCACCAGATGAGATTGGTCGGATGACCCAGCCCCGAGCGGTGAGAAGGAAGTACAAGTTGATGAGTGGGGCACAGACAGCCTTAAAAAGCATGTACCTTGACCCTCCCCTCTTCTTCCTGCCTGGAACTCAGATGTGATACCAAGAGGTACAACAGCTATCTCGTGACTGTGAGATCACAAGCGTGAGGAGAAATACCCGTGTACTAGGGCAGAGGAACAGGAAGACAGAAAGAACCTGTGTCATAAGGAATGACCTGAGCAGCCTACCCCAGGATTCTTGTTAGATGAGACCTACGCTCTCTCCCTCACTTGCTTAAATCTGAAGTCATTTGAGTTTTCTCTTTCATACAGTTAAAAACAAACCTAACTGGTATGGGTCTATAGTTTAGGGACTCTCATAGCAGACAGGAAACCCAAAGGCTGAAAGTTTTAATTTTTACTATCTCCCAGGACTTCACTGTTTAAAGTGTGGTCCCCAGACCAACAGCATCAGTATCTTCTGGGGACTTGTCAGAAATGCAGAATCTCAGACCCCACCCCAGATGTGTTCAATCATAACTTGCATTTTAACAAGATTCCTAGGTAAATCCTGTGTATATTGAAGACTAAGAAGCACCATCCTAAGAAACTCTTCCATGTGCCTAGAAGTGTTTATCTTTCTCCTGTTGTGATTCCTATAGCTGTGAAACACCCTATTTCTAAGTGTCAGTGGATTTGTCACACATATGCACCTGCATTGCTCTGTATCCTCTGACTTAGCATCCCACTATGAACCCCCACTTTTCAGAAGAGGAGACTGAGTCACAGAGAGGGTTATCAGCTATCCCATGTCCAGAAAGAGTAGACAGGCAAGTCTTAAGGAAGCAACGCCGAAGGAGTGTTACAAAGTCAGAGTAGGCAGCAAAGAAGCCTCGCCCTTTGGCCCCTTGGAGGCTGACTGCAGCAGCCAGAAAGAAAACAGATCCCGCTTTCTTCTCCACACGCTGTATCATAAACAGCTGTATATCTGGAGGCTTCTGTAATCTTCCAGCAGTTTCACATTCTATCATATTTAATATCTGTCACTCGCACTTTGTAATATACAAACAATGCTTTTTCTCAAACCCTTCTAAGACTAATAGTGTTACAAGTCCCCCCCGCCCACCAAGAAAAGCAGAATTTGCCCATCAAACCCTTTTGTTCTTTATTTTTAACTGTAGTCTAGACCACCAAATTGCTTAATACACAGTATAAAGCTCCATAAATAACAGCTTCCCAAGTACAGCCACTCAGCTTTGGCGTGCTTTCCAAGTTCTGCATTAACTCCTCGGGTGTGAAGGGGTTTTCAGCCATTTCAGTCCATGAATATATAACCGGCTGCTTACTAAATGGCCATATAATCCTTACCGCCATCACTTATATTTTCTTTTATTGCCATTATCCTTGGCGCCTTGACAGAAGAATAAAATATTCTTTCTGGAGGATAAAATGCTCTACATCCTGCATGATTTTCACTCACCCAAATTCCCTGATTTTGGGTTTTATTTCCATCCCCACCCCAAGGAAGTTGCCTCCTTACAATTAGGGGGGATTTCAGATTGGAATTTAATTCCATCTTGTCTTTTCTCTTGACATAACCTTTTCCTGGGGTTGGTTTGTGTGGGAAAGAGAGGACATCTAAGATGGATCCTAAAACTCCTAAAAGCGTAGAGGTAGGGAAGAAAGATACACATCAAAGATGGGGGAGCAGGGATGTGAATGCGTATAGAGCAAAAGGTTGGGGGAATGGTTGTGAGAAGAGCTTGGGTTGAGATGTCACAGTGAGTCAGGACACCATAATTCATTGTGAAGCATTCATCTGCCCACCCATTGTACAGCAATTCAGAGAAACCAATGGCCATGCTAGAGACAAGGCCCCAGAACAAGCCCGCCAAGACTACGTCTCACCCCAACTGTGGCACTGGGCACACGGAGAGCCCCATATTCCTCAGGTCTAACAATTCTGTCATACTGAGAGACAACTCTCTTCCCCATCACTTTGTTCATCCACCTGCCACCACCTTACCCAAACTGTCCTAAACAAGTAGGCTCTCAGCCTTCTAATAGCTCTCCCACAGGTTGGGTAGTTGTTGTCAATGAGAATAAGTACACTTGTAACATATAAAAGGGAGTGGTGGGTAGGAAAAGCCAGACAGTGCTAAACTACAAAAAAGAGAGAAAGCTCTGAAGCCCTGGGGCCTGGAAAGTCACACTTCTAAACCTCTGCCCTGTTAGGAAAGACACCCAAACCCCCTAGCCACACCCAGCCTTCCCACCTCCCGCCCCTGGCTGAGGTTCTCTTCAGCTGTCCCAGATGAAGGGAAGCCCTAGGTGAAGGCTTAGATTTGCAAAGCACAAGGAACCAGAGGTAGCGACCCAAGACTCACACAAACCCCTCGTGCTTAAAGGGCATGCATGATAAATGTGCAAGCCCAGGCTCCTAGTCTCCAAACCCCTCACCCTTATCTTTCACACATCATATTTCTCTTGGTGCAAGCACAACTGACCCTGAAACTAGAGATCTGCAGTCTACTCAAATCAAACACTGTGACCCTTCTTGTCCCCTGGAGGAGGACAGTTCCTGATGGAAATAGGTTGCAGAGGAGAAGGGGCACAGACGCACATTGCTTGATTGGTGGATGTGCCTTGCAGAGTGGAGGTATGGAGGTATGAGGGAGGCAGGGCAGAGGCAGTGTGCTTGGTTCCACAGAAACTCCCTACTGCCTCTTGCTCCTCTCAACAGCCAAGACTGCCTCTCCATTTCCATACTGACTTTCTTACTGGACTCACAACTACTCCCAACATTCTTTCTTCCCGCCCCAAGGGTTCTGGGTGAGGCAGCTTCCCCATAGCTGATTTTTAGGGGCTTTTCCTAGGAAGTAACACACCCATTGGCCCCTGGATTGGCTGAGCAGCTCCCTTCTGGGGCCCGGAGTAAGCAGGGCTAGAGTGTAGAGTGCTGGGGGAGGGAGCTTCTGTGGAATGCAGCCCTCTCTCCCCAATGCTCAGAGGCCAGCCTGAGGAGCATAATAGAATACATTAGTCCCACAGCGCATTCAGCTCTGCCTCTTTAAGAACAATGGTGGCAACTGAGCTGATTTTTGCCAAATGACTGGCTTTAGTCCATTCTGAGCAGAGTGAAGCCTGCCAGATAAAGTCCATATTCAGGGCTTTAAAAGGGGTTGGTTAATGGGCACAGGGGCACCAGCACCAGGCTACTCCCTGGGACCCACACTCAAAGAATGCCAGTGCCCAAAAAGAGTCTAAGGCTGACGCCAGCTGCAGGTGCCCACCCCTAGACAGGGCTCACACCCATCCTGAAGCAGGTGAAGAAGTTACTGCTCTAGATTTTGTTTTTAATTTGAGACCTGGTACCAGTGGTTGACTCCAGAACAATCTTTATTATTTGGAGATTTACACAGCAAAAACTAACTTGCCTGCTGGAAAGGAATGACTTTGTAGTAACATCAACCAATGTGAGACACCTGCTGTAGTGGACAGAGCACTGGGCTCAGAGTCTAGTTTTCCAACCTGAGGTAACTGAGTGACATTTGCAATCTCTTTACCTCTCTGAGACTTAAGTCCTTAACTTACGAGGAAGTTGGGCCAGATAGGATCTAGACCCCTTCAAACTTTGAAATTTTATGTAAAAAGAAAACTCTAACCATGCTTCCTTTAATTTACCATCTCAAACTATATCAGGAACTCCTAAAAACCAGGACTTGGAAAACTGAAAAGCCCAATGCAAATGTCAGTGATAACTATGACCTTTGACAAAGATCAATATGAACAAAGCAAAGTCAACACCAAAAACAGAGCTGTTCTGATGTGATTTTTTTAAATTTCTATAACATATATGTCAAAGTGGAGAGACAAGAGAGCCACCATTGGCGTTGCTGTGACGAGCAGGCACCTGTAATGTCGCCCCCAAGGGACTCTGCCTTCCTCCAACTCATTCTCTTTTATGCCATGGATGCACTCTGACCACCCTGAGGAAAGACCCAGGACTTGGTCATAATATTTGGCACTTTTCTTTGTACTTTTCTTCTTATCTGTTGCATTATTAACATGGCTGATAGAAGAATTTTACCTAGATTTTTTGCGCACCTGAGAAAGTCATTCTGAGCACCCAAAGAGTGGATATTGAAAATGGAGTATCTTAGCAGAGAATACTGCCCTGCCAGTTCAGACACAGACATCATCTACTCGGTGGGGTCTTTCCTATGTAAAACTGCACTCAGCCCTCTCCACCATTCGCTATCCTCTTCTACTTTGTTTTCCTACCTATTTCTTATGATCTTCTATCACACTACATATTTTGCTCATTTATTTTATTGTCTGTCACTCTCCACCGCCAAAATGTAAGCTTCCCCAGGGCAGAGATTTGTATGTTTTGTTCACAACTATATCCCATAGAACAGTGCCCTGGTACCTGGGAAGCACTCATTAAAGCCTTGCTGAATGAATGAATGAATGAATGGTCACATGGAAAATACAAAATACAAAACATATATATAGTGTGTGATTCAAATTTTGCAGAAATAGAAAAAAGAGAAAGAGAAAGGAGGAAGAGAAGAAAGGAAAGGAAAAAGCTAAAAAATCTGAAAATAGGTACACTGAAATGTTAAATATCTCTGGTTGTTGGAATCATAGGTGGTTTAAACTGTCTTCTTTGTGTTTATCCTCATTTTCTAAAATTTCTATGGTGACTATATATCATTTTTGAAAAAAGGTAAAAGTATAAACATTAATTTTAAAGAAAGGAAGATGGGCAAATTTAACAGCATAGAAGTTTTTCTCAGACAGAAAGAACAATGTGAGTCTCTAATACTAGCCTCAATTACACAGATTCTTAAAAATCCTGCTTCATTTGAAATGTCAGGTAATTATTTTAAAAGATTTAGTGTGTGTATGGGGGGAGGGGGAAGGCTCACATTTTCTAGATAATTGCCTCCATTGTCCAGGTCATGATGCCTGTGGAGTCATAGTCTACATCTTCCTTCCAGACCACACAGAAGTGAAGAATAGAGAGAGAACTCTTAGACCAGCAATCAATCAACAAATATTTAATGAGCTCCTACTACGTGCAGAGTTCTGTACTGGATATGCATCCTCACTCTCCTTCATACACACGCCCTCCTCAGCTGCTCCCTGTTACTTCTCACCACCCCAATTTGCTCTGCTCAGGCCTCCTGCGCAACACAGGCCCAGGCTGGGCCTCTATTCATTGCACCATGCACGCCTCTAAGAGAAGAGAGTCTGAGCCGCTTCCACCAAGGAGCATAGGAGGGTTTGAAACAGACTCAGAGAAGTTTAACAGCCTGCTCGAGGTCATTGGTGGACACAAGGCCTCTGAAATCCTTCCCAGCACACTTGCCTTGGGCCCCTCCACCCTCTCGGCCACACTGGGCATAGAACAAGTGCTGCCCGAGGTAATCCACTCATAAGATGGCAATGCCAGGAGGGGAAATTTGGAAGGTCATATACCTGTTGAACCAGGAATGCTCTTGGCAGCCACTCTTTCTGGGCTGCAGGAACTCATCCTGTAATAACTTGCCACACAGAACACATCATTCCTGTATGGACTGGACCCTGTCCCAGGGCGGGAGGGATGGTGAAAATGCTTCCTTGAGTGCCACAAAGAGCCTCTGAGTTGCCTGCACAGGTTTAAGACTGTTTGGTCTGAGGAAATGCTGGACAAGCTGTGTATCACCCAATGAGAGAGCTTGATGGTTCAAGCATCGGGGAGTGTGCCTGGGCATGTGGCAGAATCCAGCTAAGCTTGCAAGGATTTCCCGCCTAACTAATGAGGATCCTGGCAGAGTATAACAATCACTGGCAGGAATGCTTGCTCTAATTGGGATCCAGGCTTGGCTCCTCTGAAGGGCATCGACATGTGAATGCTGGGCCTTGCCGTCCACTCCCTGCCCCATCTACAGGCCCCACGGCAGGATACGGACCTGGGACACTCTGGTTAGCATACCACTGGCCTCCGTAACAGCTCCTCTTCCCTCCACTTCCTCCATGTTAAAATGCTTTTGATGTCCCCACAGGCATAAATCCAGGAAACCTCAGCCTAAACAGAGAAGGCCAGAAGAGAGCAGTTTCTCTCTCTTTTTTTGCAGCCCCAGCTGTGTGCTTTGGGCTCCAGTCCAATCTCCATGCAGCCCACCTCTTGGGGTTCCGATTAGCAGACCTGAGACCACATGTGCTGCTTAACCTTCTTCCTGCCCCCACATCCTCCATCCAAGTGGAGAATGTCAACCAGAAGTGGAATAGCCTGGCTGGTGGTCCCAGCTAGACCTTGCTGAGTGGGGGAACTGCTCGTGGGAGAGGGAAGGAACCGCAGGGTCGGTGGGAACTCCACACCGGGGAAATGTCCTCCAGAAGGAAGGACAATCCCCCGCCTTTCAGGACATGACCACCACTTGATTAGCATCTTGTCTTGATAAAGTTATTATAGTTCTGGCTTTTTAGTCATTCATTCAGCTACTCATTGGGCCCTGTGCAAAACCAGGAGAATTGAAGTGAACACAAGACAAATCCTCTCTCAAGACATTCCCAGCCTCCTGGAGAAGACCTCTTTTGCCTGTCCAGGAGCTGAAATAAGATTCAGACTCTGATTCAATTAAGATTTTCTGAATGCCTTCTTTGTGACAGACACTTTAATAATTGTTTGTACATAGATTAGCACAATATTATCTTCTCAGCAAGTCTAGGAAGTAAGTTCTGAAGAAACTGAGGGTGAGACATTAAGCAATTTGCTCAAAGCCACACAACTAACAAACAGAAGAACCGAGATACAGGGCTCAGAAAATCTTTAATTCAACATGGTGGGCGGCGGGAGATGTGGAGAAAGGAGCTTTCATTGAAAAGGTTAACGCATCATTTCGAGCCCCCATTTAAATTGGCTAGAGATCTTCACATTCACATTGGGCTACACTGCACCTAGGAATCAAAGGCTCTCACTCCTAGGGGTGCTGCTCCACCCACCACTCACCAGAAAAGTTACCCTGTCCCGCCCCACACACTGCGTGGCCAGCAGAGGACCATTGCACACTCCACATTTTTCAAACAGCTGTGGTTGCAGACCAGGGTGACACCTTCTACAAGGGGCACAGAGATGGACATTTCAGAACCGCTTTCCAATCTGCATGGCTTTTTCTTTTCCATGTGTCTCTCTCTCTCTCTCTTTCCTCCTTTTTAAAAAGAAAGCAAGGTCTCTATTGTATCCTATTGTGTGCTGACTGCCTGGCTGCTGGTTTTTTCCGCTTGTCTCATTAAGATGGATGGGGTTGCTGCCTTATTAATAATTGGGAAGGTTGCTCTTTGTTCCCCTTTCCTCTCCTCACTAACGATGCCTGCTCCAGTGGCTCCATAAAGAATCTTGCAGCCCCCGGGCACACTGGAGCACCTCCCCT
>NW_011888789.1:14379210-14383477 GCF_000151845.1 Pteropus vampyrus
ATTCTCAACTTAGTTTTAGGACTGCATCACAATTTATCATGGCATCCAAGTGGAGGAACTAAGTTGATCCTCTATTATATCTGGGGGCCGGCAGGTCCCATCTGAGAGGAGACCTGGGCTCAGTCTAATTGAGTTAACCCCGCAAATTTAGTAGGCCTCTACAATTGCTGCCTTTGGTCCTACTCCCCAAATTAACTGATGAGAAAAAAAGACCAAATCCAGTGAGCACTGACTCAGTGCCCCCCATGGGCCAAGCACTGTGCTGGCGTGGGGCTCCTGGAGTGAACAAGACTCAGTTCCTCCAGCGGCTAGCCACCCTGCTCTGACCCCACGCCGAGGTCTGCCCCGACTCCCATCTGTTTTGCTCTTCTGCCTCAGGGTCTGATTGGCTTTTCTCCTACTGATCTCACTATCATTTTAGAATGGCCTTTCCGCTGCGTAACTGCGTATTAAACACTGGAGGCTGGCTAAGTCTGCACTCGGCCCTTTTCCAACCCCCAGGCATCTCCTGGCCCTTGCTCATTTGATTTTTAACACTATTTACATATGTTTATGAGCATGTTTCCTCAGCCTAAAATAGTGATAAGCCTAGTAGCTATCCCACAAGGGCATGTTATGCATTTAAATGAGATAATGTATTTAAAAGCTTAACAGTGTCTGCCAAGCAATACTTGTCACCCGCGAAACGGCAGTCGTGCTTATTCTTCTTTGCTACATTGCAGGACCCTTTGAGTATCCATAGCAGAGTGACTGAAATGTGTTCATCTTTATTCCCCACACCCTCAGCCCCAACTCCAGCTTAGACCTTTGCACACAGTAGATGCTTGTTAAATATTTGTTTAAAATACTCCATATCCATCCAGTTTTGGGTGCTGATCTGCCAAAAGCTGGTAGCATCAGGATTTGCTAACCTATGGAGTCCACTTGCACTGAGGTGTTAGGGGCTCAGCAGTTCTCAATGTGTTACCCTTTCCAGATACTGGATTTACGTGCCAAGAGTTTGTATTCCTTAAACCAAAAGAACGCTCAGTTGTGGCCACTTAAGGCACCAGAAGGGGAGAGATAATTATTGTGGACAAAATGTCTTTTAACACTCATTTAAGTACCATAAGAAGTAAGCTAACTTCTCATTAAAAAGGATAGTCTTGACTAAGATATTTACGCCCACTAAGCAGTTCCTCTGTCACTAACAAAGTTAATTGCCACAAACTCTGCTTCCCAGAGACTTTAAAGAATTCTTCTGGCCGATGTTTTTCTTTCATAAAGGCTGCCCATCACTTAGTCATCTGGCCATTCCTGGCAGTACTTTCTCATTGGATTCCCACCTTAATGTGTGTGGAAATCCAATACATTGGTATAAATTGGTCACTGCCAAAAGCGCAGGGACAGGAAGAACAGGACATCAACTGACGAGCAGGAGAGTAGTTGGCTGGCCTAGCCCAGCCAGCAAGGACTCCAGCAAGGACCCCTCCAGGCTCAGGGAGTGAGAATGGTGTGCACTCATCCACTGGGCATCTGAGAAGAGCCACAAAGAAGCCTAGTGATGCCTGTGTCTCTGCCAGCTTTGTCATCCCAGAGCATAGCTCTGGACATGCCACACATGTATCCAGAAGCCCAGAGTGGAACTTGACTGCCTCCTGCATCAAAGCCTAATTTCAGGGACCTCTGCTATTGTCTCAGAACTGTCCCTTCAGCTTTACTTCCCACTCAGTCTCACTCTATGGCCAAACCAAATAGCTCCCTTTGCTCTGAACAGCCGTAGGCTTCCCACCTTCCAACTTTTACCCTTGTTCTTTCTGTATCTTTAAAGGCTAATCCTGTTTCCTCCATCATTTGAAATCCTCTCATCTACCTCTCCAGGTTCAACTCAATCATGCCCTTTCCTGAACCACATCTGCAAGATCTCTTCTCTAAATGCTCATGGCAATTTATACTCTGCTGCATGGCCCTCCTGTTTTTCTACTTTGTTTTATGTGTGTATTTGCCTCATCCATGTTCCTAGATCGGAAGCTATTAAAGGGCAGGGACCTAGTCTTGTATATTTGCCCCACAACTCCTGTACAATTTCACAGATGGTTGGATGGTTGGATGGTTGGTTGGATGGATGAATGGATGGATGGAAATGGAAGGGAGAGAGGGAAGGTGAGAGAAAGGAAGGAAGAAACAAGGAACAGATGAATAAACAAAAGACCCTTTGCCCTGGGGATTTACCAGCATCCTAGTTGGTAACCAGAGGCCTGGCTCGAAGATGGGATGGTAAAAATGCAGGCCCTTCTCTGAATGGCTTCCTCCTACTCCTCCTCCCCTGCCTGGGGCCTCCCTTCAGGAGCATTCATCACACAGGCCTGGGCTCATTGAGGAAAAAATATGCAAAGGCAGAGCAAGGGTGGCCCTGCCCCATGAAATCCTCTTCTTCAAGGGCCACTGCCCCCACAGGAAATCACAAAACCTCACCCCAAAGGATTCCAGGCAACCCATCTTGTGCTGCTTAATTTTCTCTCCTTTGGTAACTGTAAGATGCATGGATAGTGTGGTGACTAAAGCCAGTCACAGACCATGGCACAATCACACTGCCCAAGAAAGGGCTCTTTTTGCTGCAGTGGTGTCCAGCAAACATGTGTCCTCATCTCTGTCCCATCACCTACTCTCCACGTGACCTCTGCAAGCCAGTTTCCTCATCTGTGAAGAGAAGATGATAATATACCCTGGTCAAATGGCTCTGAGGATAAATGGAGATAATTAATGTATATCAAGTGTCTAGTGCAGTCTCCAGCACACAGTAGGAGCTAAATAAATGTTGAGTTTCCTTTCCTTCCTTCCACATTACAAACTTCTCTCACCATCCCTGGCAATCACTCCTGGGGAGTCCTCTTGGCAGCCCTCCAGGCCTCAGGAGAATGATCTAGCTCCTAAGGAGAGCTGTTTGGACCCATCAGACACTGAGACCACCCGGGACGTGGCCCTCGAAGAGTATGAGGCAGGCACCTGCCCTCGCTGAGCTACTCAGGCCCCACGTAAGCTCCTCAGAGCAGCGGCTCCACAGTAACTTTGGGAAGGATGGAGCTTCCAGAAGTAGGAATCAACAGTCAGCCCATAAAGTCCTCACCCTGCCCTCAAACGCCTGTCCTCTCTGCCGGTCCGGTCCGTTTTACCTGGCACAGTCCCAGCTTCATTACATACCTGAAATACCTCATTTAATCCTTCTGTCAACACAATGACCTAGGAACTGTTACTGTCCCCTATAGGTAAGGAAACTGGGGCCCAGGAAAGTAACTTTCTCAAAGTCACTTTAGTAAGTGGTGGAACCAGCATTTGAGCCCACAAGGCCTCCAGAGCCAAGGCCCGCAGGCCTGCCCTTTGGGGCCCTCTGCATCGTCACACCCAAGACTGTAGGAAAGTTGAGCCCTCATCCCAGCACCACCTTGGTACACTCACGGTGAGTAAACATTTTCCATATACTCTTTCTAATTCTCACAGTGAGCCTGCATGGTAAGTATAATTTTCCTGTTTTTGCAGATGAGAAATACTGAGGTCCAGAGACATTAAGTCAAACTGTTAAGTCACAGAGCTTATGAGACCAAGTCAGATTCATCTGACCCCACAGCCTGTGGCTTTTCCACTCTACCAGATCAGACTCTGCTCTCAGAGGTTGGCATCGGACACACAGAGGAAGCCTGAACTGCCACCTTCATGACATTTGAGAGGTAAAGAGACCCCATCTGTTCAAGCGCTGCCTCATGACTCCCAGGTACAAACTAAATTCCAGCTTGAGGCTTGCGGTTTCAGGGCCTTCTCCAAAAGTCCTGCCAAGTATCTGCAGTAATGAGTTATGTTATCTGGGATGGGAATAAGCGCGCTAACCGACAGATTAGTAGGGCTGCCTTTATCTGGGCTCAACTGTCTGTTGGTAGAGAACAGAGCCCAAAAGGATTAAGACAGGATAGGGACACTTTAATTTGGGGAGAGAGGGTGTTAGATGTTCAAGGGGCTGTCAGGGTGACTAGGGTGAGGGAAGCCTGATGGATGGAGGCGGGAGAGCCCAGAGAGAAGGGTGCCAAATGTAAATTCCACATTTTCCTGAAGTGGGCTGGCCCAAGGCATTTCCACTAACAGAGCTGGTAACGCCATAATTCCAGTTGTGGCTACTATTATCATTGTATTATTATAATCATTGTCAATATCATTTATGTATCTGTATCACGATGAATATCTCTTTTACCTTCACCACAGTACAGAACACAGTGTTGATCCTTCTCTACCCTTATAA
>NW_011888789.1:14383527-14394648 GCF_000151845.1 Pteropus vampyrus
GTTTGTGGTTTCAGGGCCTTCTCCTAAAGTCCTGCCAAGTATCTGCAGTAATGAGTTATGTTATCTGGGATGGGAATAAGCGCGCTAACCGACAGATTAGTAGGGCTGCCTTTATCTGGGCTCAACTGTCTGTTGGTAGAGAACAGAGCCCAAAAGGATTAAGACAGGATCGGGACACTTTAATTTGGGGAGAGAGGGTGTTAGATGTTCAAGGGGCTGTCAGGGTGACTAGGGTGAGGGAAGCCTGATGGATGGAGGCGGGAGAGCCCAGAGAGAAGGGTGCCAAATGTAAATTCCACATTTTCCTGATGTGGGCTGGCCCAAGGCATTTCCACTAACAGAGCTGGTAACGCCATAATTCCAGTTGTGGCTACTATTATCATTGTATTATTATAATCATTGTCAATATCATTTATGTATCTGTATCACGATGAATATCTCTTTTACCTTCACCACAGTACAGAACACAGTGTTGATCCTTCTCTACCCTTATAAGTCTCTCCTTCGCTAATGCAGAGACCATTGAGTCACAGAGCACTCCACAGCAGGCTCCAGCCCAGCCCTTCGAAACTATCCCCGCTATATAACAAAGCACAGACCCCTCAGCTGGAATTTCATGCCCTGGAAATTGAGACACTGCTCTGACCAAGTGCGGACCCCTGAAGGGACAAAAAGAGATGTTGCCCCTTGAGGGCTAGCCACCTCTGACCCTTTAAGGACACAGGATCTTTCTGGGGGAGAGGGAAGGGCAGGGGTGTGACTGGTACCTTGAGCTATCAGAATGAACTCCAGTCTGCAAAACTCCTTGATTGAAGCAACAGGTCTCCTGTGCCCTCTGAGGGATCCTCAGCTGGCGCTCTCCCAAGTGCTCACTTCTGCCTCTGGTGTATCTATTCTCATCAAACCTGGGAATCTGGTGATGACTACTCACACTTTGCATCTTGTCTTATTTGTGACTGGGAATCCAATAAATATTTATTATTGATTTCATGCCAAAGGTTATAAGAGAACAAGTGGCTTTTAAGAAAGTGATTGAAAAAAAAAAAAAAAGATCTATAGCTGGCCCCTGCAGAATTGTTTTGGGGTTATAAATATGGCACATCTTGGTATAAGAATGAATTTTTGGTTGGAAAGACATGAGAGATCCTCCTTTATCTCAGCCCCTTCAAGGATAATGAGGAGTGTTGTATCAGTTAGTTATGACCGCAAAACAAACAACTACGGAACTTAATGGGGTTAGTCATATCTGATCATTGGCAGGCTGTTGGCCGTGAAGACAGTGGCAACTGGGCCATGTGTCTCTCATCACTAGAAGCTAGCCCAGGTTTCTTCAAATGGTGGCCGTCACAGGTGTCCAAAAACAGCAAAAGAGGACAAGTCCCACTGCAAGAGTACTTTTCAGCCTCTGCTTCGTCCACAGCAGGCAAAGCAACTCATGTGACAAAGTCCAGTCTCTGAGTGGGAAGGCAGCCAGAGTCAGAATGTAAGACAGTGTGGGTTCAAGGATTAAATCTACCACCAGGCAGACTGTCTTTTACAAATATATTCCTCTAACAAAATCATCAAGAATATCTCTTTTGTATCTGAATTAAAATAGATAGTTAATAAATATGTTAATGGAGGTATAAACAAATACACAATAAAATAAAGAAAAGGAGTGAATGAATAAGGAGTGAGTGAGAAAGTGAGTGAGTGAGTAAGTGAGTGAGTGAGTGAGTGAGTGAGTGAATATAGGTCTAAAGACTATTGAGATCCTCAGACCTGGGGAATTATTCTAGAATTTTGGGAAGCATAAGAAAGACACACAGCTCTCTAAGTACAAAATCCCCAAAGAATATTATGTTTGGAGAGAAAAAGCTTATGAGTACAGTGAGAAGAAACTGAACTAAAAATCAAAAGCCTTAACTGCTCATACTTTATTTCCTCCCTAATCATAATGTAATTAATTAGTTTCTTCACTTTTTTATCTCAACAAATATTTATTGAGCTTCTACTCTATGCCAGGCACTGGGCCCTAAACTCGTTATTTTGCTAATTGGAGCTTGTTCTAAATGAGTAGTTCTCAGACCTGTTTTGAGGCACATTTCCCTGTTCCTTCTCTGAAGCCCAGCATCACCATCTGTATTGGAGAGGGGAGGCACCGCTATGCTCCCTCCCTAAACTTGGACGGCTTCTCAGGCAGGGAGCTGCTTGGAGACTAGGTCCAGATCTGATTTTCACAATCGGCAGGTTGGGAGCCCCTGGGCAATATGACCTCTAAGACCTCTAAGCTCCTCTGTAGCTCAAATGTTTTAGGATAAGAACAGGAACCATGATAAGCACCTGAGTGATGTCATCCATCACACCCAATTATCCTAGGCCATGCAGAAAGCAGATGTCTACTGGTAGTAAACACAGGAAAGCCACTAGGAAAAACAGAAGAGCAAGACAGGCTCTTCAGAGCATCCCCAAGACAGAGCTCTTTGGCCATGCATAACCTGCCCTCCCCTATCTATCCAGCCATCATCCCATCACGAAGCCCAGCTTCCCCAGTAAAGACAAACAATTCGATCACCTAAGCAGAGCTCTATCTTCCAAGGGACAAATGGCAGAGCCACAGCTCCCAGTTGAGCCTGTTGGTCCTAGATACAGAATAAAAACAGAAGCAAACATCATGCAGGAGGTTTTGATCCCCACTCTCTGCCAAGCAGTGTGTAGCACCCACCACCTCTAAAGATCTCGAAGTAGCCCTTTCTGCCCTCTGACTTCATCAGGATGAAGTCAGGAGCTCTCTCAACTCCCCTGTCTCCCTCTCCAAATCTTTCTGGGCACCCACTCATCATATCTCACTCCCTCTTCCTGCAGGCTTTTGTATCCCTCCTCTCCTGACACTCTAATTCTGTGTGTCATCCTCCTCCCTTATCTTGAGTTTCTCTCACCACTGGCTCCTCCCCTTCACCTGCAAACATCCTAATACCTTTCCTGGTCCCCATTTGTCAGCAGCATAAGATACTGTTGATTGTCCTTTGCGATACTCCCCCCCAAGCAGGCTCTCTTCCTAACTTCGCTGCCCCCCAATTCTCAGTATGGAGGCTTAAACCGCAAGATTTGTCTCTAATAGCATCACATGTTCAAAATAGAAAATGATCTTAACATTATTGCTTGAGGATTCTTCTATCTTCCCTCCTATCCCCCAATACCAACACAATTAGTTGCCAACTTCTATCTATCACCCTCCCTAATAGTTGTGGATCATTCTTTTCTCTTTGTTCCTATGAACACCATCTTCCTTAAATCTTACAAGGACTACTGTTAGAGTCTTCTGGCCCTAGTTTCTCTATCTCCCCCTACCACTACCTTTTAAAATTCATAGCCTATTTAGGAGCAATCCTTATACATGTCTATATTTGATCCTTTCACATTCCCTTTAGCCTGGAAGGATTCACCTCTGCCCTGCCAAATCTTACCCAGCCTTCAAGAGTCTGCTCGGTGGGGTCTCTTCTAGATATCCTTTCATCTCCTACCCTGCCCCCTCTTGCCATCCCGCCTGCCATGAGCTGGAAGTCATCTCGCTATCCTCTGAATTCCTATAGCTCTGTCTCTGTGCCTTTTCTAAGACGCTAATCATTTTCTATACTGTGTCTTAGATGTTTATGTCTTTTCATCTCCCTGCACACAAAGATTCCTTGAAAGATATGTACTAAGTCCTTTATATCTTTATATCCCCTACTAGGATGATGCTTTTGAATAGATTTGTCAAATGAATGAGTGAGTGAGTGAGTGAGTGAGTGAGTGAGTGAGTGAGTGAATAAATCAAGCCCTCAGCTTTCACAGAAGGCAGTCACAGAGCATCTATAGCTCTTTGGGCAAGGACTTTGGGATTCTTGCCCTAAAACAATTTGGTGATTATAAAAGTATCACTTGAATTATTTACCAGAGCTATGTCTCTTGACAGCCGTCTACAACCACCTCTGTGTACAGGCAATGAAATTAAAATCCACTATAGTGAACCAAATGCCTTGAACAGCCCTATCTTTACCCAACTCCCCACCCCTACACCCCACCCCCACCTATGGAAGATGGAAAGCTGCAGCTTCTCCCTTGTTCCTTCCCAGAACTCTGAACACTCACCCCACAACCCTGGCCACCCACCCCCACCCCCAGTTCAGCCACTGAGCTCATGTCTTCTAGCTTAATTCATTTTCTAGATAGATGGAGCAAATATCTAGCAAATATTATTTATGACTTTGTGATAAATAAGCCGTTTACAGAAGTTAGTCAAGGAGTTCTGGGGAATTTCAAGGATAACTTTCAGCAAGTTTCAAAGGTCGGGTCAGCCTGGGATACTGAGCCCATAGTATTTGCTGTACTGTTCATCTGTTTTGAATTATTGGTCTTACCCAGCTTCAGTCAACTCTCAATGGACTAGCTGTGCTTTAGTTCTCTGGCTGTATTTTATTTAGATAGTGGGCAGGGGACTTTGATAATTATTATTTGTGCTAGATTGACAGTGGGGGGAGAGGGAAAAAAGGGATCTTAATGAAATTCAAGCTCTAGCAGATGTGCTGAAAAAGATGGGTTATACCTTATCAGCCACCTCTGCCTATGTAACCCTACCACCATGCACACAAAGCAGTAGTATGCCCCTCCATGCAGAGGTGAGAAGGCACCATGCTGAATCTGGCAACGCAGAGGTGGGGTCATAAGGGCAGGGCTTTCCCAGACGGCCAGGAAGCAATGGGCTAGCCTGGGCCCTTTACTAACATGTAAATGCATGTCTGATCCTTTTGCAGATGCTACAGACATAGCTTCTTAGGAGCAGAGACTGTGTTTCACTCAACTCTGAATCCACTCAGAATCTAACACTTTGCCAGCACATAGTAGGCACTCAATAAATATTTATTGGATTGGGTTGGATTGGATTGGATTGGATTGGATTGGATTGGATTGGATCAGATCGGATTGGGTTGAATGGAATTGAATCAAATCAAACTGGGCTCTCATTTCCCCTATACCCTAACTGTAGTTTCCTTCCACAAAGCTTTTCCACTTTAAATTTTTTTTTCTTTTGTTTGTGTTATTGTTGGTTTTTCATTTGGGGGTTTTTTTCTGTTTAGTTTGTTTATCTTGGTTGTTTGGGTTTGATTTTCATTTACCCTGAGAATGAATTTGCCTGAGGTAGAAATTTTAAAGTAGAAAACAAAGGCCTTTCCAGATCTAGACATTTTTCCTTAGATAATTTGGCAAAACCCATTTTCCATTCCTGAGACCTAAGACTATCAGCCTATTATTCTAAAAATGGTGTGGAATAAAGAATTAAAGATTGCCGTCTCATCTTATGCCGTTTAAAATAGTTAAATCTGTATCGCACTGGTATAGTTTGAAAATGGCTTTTTTTCTGAGCCTGTTCTACTGATTTGAAACTCTTTATTTGGTATATTTCACTAAGCACACATGGTTTCCTAAAAAAGTATTTGGTAAAGTAAATTGACTGCAGAAAGCTGAATTTGTTCAACTCTTTGGCTGTTTGTTTTTAACTTCGGAAGGTAGAAAAACGTCTCCCCCTGTGAGAAATCAATCAAGGCCTCCCTTTGTCTTTTGACTGAGGCACATTCTGCTAGATCCCGTTCTTATGAACATTTGTCCCTCTCACTTTACACAGTAAGTAGGGCCTGAAGAAATGCTACCTTGGTTATTTTTTTAAATGCTACTGAAGAAATGCTACCTTGGTTATTTTTTTAAATGTCCACTAGTACATTTAAATATAATTTAAATGTACTAGTGGACATTTAAAGAAACACCTCCTGCAATATGAACAACTCTCTAATTTACCTACTTTCAAATATAAACTTTGTCATATTGGGTTTTCTCAAGGAATATTCATCTCTCCTTTTTCTTCTTTCAGAAAAGACAATTTGCAGCTGGTAGGAACATAGAGACCGCAGCTCAGGCCCCAGGAAGGTGTGCCTATTAACCAGAGTTGCATGTGGGTCCAAATGGAAGCCCACCTCCGAAAGGGAGGTTTAGTAAAAGAGAAAGAGCTGAGATCGTCAGTCCCCAAAGCAGTCATTAAATCATGAGGGAGCTTCTATTCCAGAAGATGCAATGAGATGGAGTAGCAGGGAAAACAAAACAGGAAATAATAAATCCATTGGGCAAGAGAGATTGAAACCCCATGGCGAGGGTCTTTGAGATCACTGGCTTGTACTTGCTCCTGAATCCCACTCTGTGTTGAGCCAAGTACACTAAAAAACCCAGGGACAGAGCCGATAGGGTCCTTGGCTTGTGACCTGATGACTTTGGATTTCTGCAAGACTTCCCAGCTTCTGGAGGCAAACTCTCACCCACAGGCCTCTGTCCGTAAAGATGCCCTGTCTCTATTTACCCAACCTGAGCTCTCTTCTCCCTTCAAGTCTGTTAACATTCGGATTCACAGGTAAGGTGGGTGGTGGGGTGGCAGTAGGGTTTCCTATCAGGATGAATCCTTCAGATCCAGTTCATGAGGAAAAGCATCCTTTTAATGAGAAGAGGAAAATGAAGACTCTTCCCTAGAACTTCAAAGCATCTGATGCCAGCTGCATGTCCTACATCACTGAGCTCCTTCTCTCTTTACCACCTTCCCAGAGATGGCTTTAAAAGAGACAAAGAGTCTCATTGCTTATTCTGGTTCATTTGTTACTTAACAAACCAGTCTAAAACTTAGTGGTTTAAAAAAACAATTTATTATTATCTCTCATGTATGTGTTGACTGGGTCAGCTGGGCCGTTCTTGTTTAGCATCTCTCACAGGATTGTAATCAGATAGAAAGGGGCCTGGGCTAGAGTCATCTTAAGGCTTGACTAGACTAGATATCCAGGAAGGCTTACTCACATGGCTGAGAGCTAATAGTGACTGTCAGCTGGAGGTCAGCTATAGTTGTCAACCAGTGCACCTTCATGTGGCTTCTCCATATGGCTTCTCACAGCATCGTGGCTGGGTCCCAAGAAGAAGTGTCCCAAGAAGCTAGCATTCCAAGAGACCCAGACAGAAGCTGCCAAGGTGCTCATGACCTAGCCGAAGTTCCTGGAAGTCACTTCCAGCGCATCCTGTTGTTCAGGCAAGGCATTAAGTTCAGCCTAGATTTAAGAGGAGAAAGGGAAATTCTGTTCCACCTCTAGATGGGATGAGAAGCATGAGAGCACAGGGTAGTGGGAATTGATGGCAGCCATGTTCGTAAACTCTCTATCAGAGTTTTACCACGTTCTTCTCTTACTCCGAGGTTCTAAATCCATTTTATTCATTTTTGACCCTGTGCTTCCTAGCTATCCCCTTCCCCTCAAACTCACAATTCCTCCTAATTCATGTTTTTATTAGGAACATACCTTTTGTAAGTCAATAAAAGGGGTTTGACAGCTTTCTGTGGAAAGCCAGTCTTGAATTCAGCACAGTAGGTTTTGACTCAGAGAATGGCTGCCTTAAAACTACTGGAGAGCTTTTTTTTTTTTTTTTTTTAAGTTATTGGCTTTTTAAAACAGAGAAAGCCCATGGGTCTCAATTATGTTACACATACTGCAGAAATTTTCATGTATTCTCACCGTACTTTGCTTGGGTTGTTTGTTTATTTATTTTAGAAACCAAACAACAAACCATCTTCTGAGACTCTTTGGACTTATATTTAAGAGCAGAAAGTTAAAAGAAAGGAAAAAAAGAGTCTATTTTTTTCTGAAAAAGTGAAAATTCAACGGAAAATAATGCATCTTGAGAGTTTGCATAATTCTTAAACCTTTCGACTTGAAAGAGAATCTTCCTAAGTATCAAAGCTCTGTAGAGAACCAATGAGGCTTATACTGAAAATTCTCACACCCCAATGTCACTACTGTACCTCTTGCCACAAGCAGGCTGCAGGTGGAAGACTGCAGTGCCAGAGGCAAGAGGACTAGCTATTCAGTTTCCCTGGTGGGAGTAAGTAGGAGGCTCTTCACCCAGTCTCTCCTGCCTACTTTAGGCTCCTGCCGAACCACTAGGAACATCTCTATTCTGAAGGTCTCTCCCTTTTCCCCCAAGAATGACTGCCCTGAGGCTAAATATTGTTTGTGTGAATCTGCTTCCAGTTTCCTGTAGGTTTACACAGCAGTAAAAAGAACTAAGAAAGCAGAGGTAGCCATCGTTCTTTGTATTTTAGCCTCATATACATTTTTTTTTTTTTCATTATCGTGGTTTGGGGAAAAGAGCTCTGGATTCTGGTTCCACAACCTGAGGTCTACCTTATCTCTCCACTAACAAATTGTGTGGCTCTCTCAGAACTCAGTTGGAAAACGAAATGGTTCTACTACCTAATAATCTTTAGGTCTCTTCTGTCACCAGATTTTACCTCAGGAAAACTAAGGTCAGGAAGAATTGATGACACAGAAAAATCTCATGTCAAGAGGCTGCACACAGAAGCAGTTCTGCTCCCATTATTCAGCCAGGACGTGCCCCCCCTGCCCAGTAGCAACTATTCCAAGCGACTCATTTGTCCCAGCCACCTTCCCTCCAGCAGCAGCCAGCCCCCTTTAAGGCCACTGTGCACAGTTGTTAAGAAGAATTTGCAAACTTGCTACCATAGATAAAATAAATCCACAAGCTCTTTACCTAAAAAGCAAGGAATTGGGATGGGGGAGAGTATGGGGAGGTGAGAGTAAAGCCTATTCTCTCAGCCCTGGAAGTCTCTATATTCTTTAGCTCTTCTTAATCATTAGATCGGAAAAGGGAGGAGGTGTGGGGAGTGAAGGCAGAGGAGGAGGTAAAGGGGAAGAAAAAAACTGAACACCAACAAAAAAAGAGACAGGCTCACACTCAGGTCCTCTGGGACCAAGAACTCCATTCAGAGTTTTCAGAAAATAGGGTCAGGCATGTCTTGTGACCTGAGACCCCAGAGCTCCTCTGTTCCCCATAATTATCTAATACAGCACTCTCCCTGCCAAATACAATGAAACAATTTGTCACTTCAATTATCTGTCAGTCAACACTGAGGCCTTTTCAACAGGCCAGCACATGTGTTTGGAGAGCTCGTCAGTGAAGGCTGTCTAGCCAGACCCATAACCATGGAAAATGGAACCTTTGTTAATTCTGGTTCTTAGAAAAGTAAATCCATTCAATTTCTCTCCTCTCGCTCTCTCTTCTTTTCTAAATGCCTTCAGTTTGGAATTTGCACAAGGAGCTGAATTGGTCCTGCTCTGAACCTTAAATGACTGGCCAAAGGATTTGCATGAGGAAGCAGAAATTAATTATTCCTTTCGGGGCTTTTTCCCCTGGTTTTCTGTAATTCTGTGTTTAGAAGCGAGATTACACCCTGCGTTACCAGCGGGATGGGGGTGGCGTGAGGGAATGGGAAGTGGGGGCACGCGGTGCGGGGGTGGCGGGGTGGAGGGGCAGGGAAGTGTTTGTATTTTGTTAGTGCTTTCCAACCAGCCGGCTCCCCGGCTTCTCCTCTCCTCTCCGTGGCTCTTATGCAGAGGAAGCTCCCTGGGGCAAGCTCTCTTTGGGAGTTCTTCAGACCCTCTACTTGGAGAAGGAAACCTGGTCTGAGGACTGATCATCCCTCTGGCAACCCCAGCCTTGATTTCTAGACACAGATCTGATGTTGGTAGCTCCTGTGAGGGGACAGGGACTTCCTCCCCATGAGGAAAACAGGCCCTCCTTCACTGCAAGGGGACCTGGACCTTCTCCTTGTGAGGAGGACTCCTCATTGCGAGGGGACCTGGACCTCCTCCCTGTGAAGGGATACAGGTCTGTGGCTAAATCACTGAAGCCTAAGTGAGGAAGTCTGTACATTCTGTGATTTTTCCAGAATAGCCTAAATACTCCATCCCAGTGTCAGACCATGTGTGCGAAGCTGCGTCTCTGTTTTGGATGGAGAATATAAGGTAGAAGCTAGAAGACATTGTGCCATCAACAAAGCCAGAGGATCTTTCACAGTTCTCCAGGTCCACCCACACAGAGTGGCTAATTAGTATATTTTGAAGGCGGGAGCTGAGAGTGGGCATGCGAGTTCATTCACAGTAGTGTTAGGCTGGCATTTCTATCTTGATTGCTTTTATAGTGATTTTTTACATACGTTGTTCAATAGCAAATAAAATTATGTGTTTTAAAATGTATATATATATATGATTTCATATACATGGAAGTTTTCATCACATTTAGACACTTACAAATTCCCCCCCAATCTGAGAATTTGTCCCCTCCCCACCCAGACCCATGGTTTGGGTTCCCATAACAAGCCTGAGGCTGAAATCCATGACTTTCTCTCCTTCCAGTCCCAGGACACAGCATCACAAAAAGAACACACGTTGCTATTTTCCAGGCATTGGAATTCTGTCCCCAGGACATCTTAGAAAATCGATCCCTGAAGATTTTCAAGCCAAATCTCACTCTGTCTCCTGAGTGCATCAGAGATCTTCGGGCTTGACCCTGATTCTCGTCTGAAGAGAATCCTTTCTTTTTCCTCTGTTCCGTCTTTCTGTCTTCATCCCTCTTTTTCATTTTCTTCCTCTCTTCTTCCTCCTTCCTTTTCTTCTCTTTTTCAAACATCCGTTTCCTTTCTTGCCTTTTCCCTTCCAATCCTTTCTCTGTATTGTTTGATCTTATCCTTCCTTATGATTTTCTAATTCTTTCTCTTTTTTTTTTTCTCTTTGAGACCAAAGAATTTCATAGTTATCCTGATAGCACTGGGCTGTGCAAAGAAATCATCCTTTTTATTTCTTTCCCCCGCCCCGCCCTACGTTATAGGTAAGAAAACAAACCCAAGCGCAGAGGTCTTAAATTCAGTCAGGAAGTCAGGAGTGAAACCGCCAGAAAATCAGCAAGTCACCACTATATAGACCCAGTCCCAGCCAGGTCTCCTAATGCCTCCATCTCACCACCAGAACAGACTGTACTTTTCTCCACTTGACTTAGGTGGCAGATTACTCTAAGGAGGGATCCTGGCAACCAAGCTGAATGCAGTCCAGGAAGTAACTGGGTCCTTTTTCTCCTAAGCTACGAGTAGAACCTCTCTTCAACTCTCAAGGAAGAGTTCATCATGGAGGACATGATGATAGGGGAAGAAAACGGCCTTTCTTCCTAATACTAGGTAAACTGGGCTCTACGAAATGACTTTGAGAAGCTATATACATTTACCCCATA
>NW_011888789.1:14394698-14410646 GCF_000151845.1 Pteropus vampyrus
GTGCATCAGAGATCTTCGGGCTTGACCCTGATTCTCGTCTGAAGAGAATCCTTTCTTTTTCCTCTGTTCCGTCTTTCTGTCTTCATCCCTCTTTTTCATTTTCTTCCTCTCTTCTTCCTCCTTCCTTTTCTTCTCTTTTTCAAACATCCGTTTCCTTTCTTGCCTTTTCCCTTCCAATCCTTTCTCTGTATTGTTTGATCTTATCCTTCCTTATGATTTTCTAATTCTTTCTCTTTTTTTTTTTTCTCTTTGAGACCAAAGAATTTCATAGTTATCCTGATAGCACTGGGCTGTGCAAAGAAATCATCCTTTTTATTTCTTTCCCCCGCCCCGCCCTACGTTATAGGTAAGAAAACAAACCCAAGCGCAGAGGTCTTAAATTCAGTCAGGAAGTCAGGAGTGAAACCGCCAGAAAATCAGCAAGTCACCACTATATAGACCCAGTCCCAGCCAGGTCTCCTAATGCCTCCATCTCACCACCAGAACAGACTGTACTTTTCTCCACTTGACTTAGGTGGCAGATTACTCTAAGGAGGGATCCTGGCAACCAAGCTGAATGCAGTCCAGGAAGTAACTGGGTCCTTTTTCTCCTAAGCTACGAGTAGAACCTCTCTTCAACTCTCAAGGAAGAGTTCATCATGGAGGACATGATGATAGGGGAAGAAAACGGCCTTTCTTCCTAATACTAGGTAAACTGGGCTCTACGAAATGACTTTGAGAAGCTATATACATTTACCCCATATGTACTAACATTTAGAAAAAATTATTTTGAAATGTTTTCTGGAAAAATATATACATCTATACATATATACACACGCACACATATATATTATATACATATATACATATATACATATATATATGAAGCACGAAAACATCATATGTATTACTTTCTATTAACCCCATGTTTTCAAGAAGGTCCATTTTCAATAAGTCCCAATTTCTATCTTTTTCAGATTTATTATTCTGATTAACTTTGGGCTTCTTCCAAATATCAGTCCTACCTTTAGTATAGGAAAATTAGCAACCATTAGGGCAATATGAAAAATGATGTCCAATACCGAAAGCGATTCCAAAAGCAGAGTATTTCTAGAGGAGCCAAAGTCGAGGCAGGATCAGGACAATTTAACGAGTATCTTCTGTGAACATCCTATGTAAAATGCTATAGCAATGAGGCAAATGCCAAACCACACGGCTGAAGGAATGAAGGGGAGAGATCGAATCACAACTACCAATGTACAATCTACAGCTTGGGGGAGGGAGGAGCGGTCAGTCTGTTTTCTCTCAACTCTGGGACAGGCATGCCAGGGCTCTCACCTCCCACCCCACCACCCCCCGCCTTTTTCCCAACCTCCCTGCTGACCTACTCCCCCACTCCAAAAATCCCCTTCACTTTATTGACACCAGTGTTTAACCTTTCACCTCTGGCAACCTCCACTGTTTGCTCCTTGGGAAACACAGTGACACCGTTGCCCTCTCTCCTGGTCACTCCCCAGAGAAAAGGGGGCAGAAAGAGCCCTGAGCTGAATGAGCATTCTGTGCTGCAACAGTCAGGGGGCTGTGTCTAATCCCATCTCTAGCCCTGCAGTTTAGAAGCATTTCCCAAGGAGCCTTTGCAAACACGGCCGATTCTCTGTCTACGAGAAACTGTCTTTCCAGCAGACTTTTTGATTCTCTTAATCTGCCTTTAGCTAGCCTCAACTTTTCCTTCCCACAACCAACCTCCCTCTAAACCTAGAAAAGAAAAGAAAAGAAAAGAAAAATATATATATATATATATATGGAGGAAATGATCATTGCCTACTGCAGTAATTCAGGGACTAGAGCCTTTCTGCGGAGAAAATCCTTCCATCCAGAAGGAAAAGGAAAAGGGCACCAGAGGAAATGAGGTCAGGCTTTGAATATGTGAACCACTGTCGCTCTAGTCATCCCAGAGATGCCAGGGGGGTTGGGGATCTCTGACCTGAACGCCTGAATGCCACATTCTTTTGGGTAGTCGAGGCTTTTAAATTTTTCCTTAGACTATTCTCTATTTAGCTTCCTCTGGTTATAATCACAAAATGTCCAAAAATGGCAATGTGTACCATTTCTCTTGGGTGACCCCACAGTATAAATATTTTATATACAATTTAATCAGAAACCCAAAGATGATTTGCTGAAGCCAACTCAAATGCCAATTTGCCACCCTTGAGAAACAGTGAATAAAACTTTCCAGGTTGTGAAGCAAAATTACTTACAAAGCAACAATGCAAAATTTTTAAATATACACAACTTTATTGAACTCAGTGAGTATAAACCATTTAAAACTACTTTTTCACCTAAGTTAGTAGGCACTGCCTACAATAACTTGCTTTATAATTAATTATCTGCTTGTTATTATTAAAACCCTAACTCAATAAAAGTGATAGGCTATCACTTAAAATGATTGCAGTTTGTGGGGAGGCTGCCACCAAGCTGGGAACAAGGAGAAAAGAGCAGTAAATGCCAGAAGTCACAAAGCCCGGGTTGCTTCCAAGTATTGGAATGATAAAGTTGTTATTAATGATAAAGACAATAATTAATTCATAACATGGAAATAAAAACCATGTCTTGTCTTACTTCCAGGTCTGGTGTGAGCATCAAATTAATGTATGCAAAAGCATTTCATAGATTTACAGATGAGCTGACCATTGCGCAGACCTTAAGTATAGATTTTAAAGAACAAAACAAATGAAAGATTTTTTTAGTCTATATTTTTTTAGTCAATATTTTTTAGTCTTTAATGCATATAAGTAATCATGAATTTGTATGTGTTCAAATACATATACATACATATATTTAAAATAAATATATTTGTGCAATGTGTGTGTATATATATGTGTCTATATATATGTGTGTGTGTGTGTGTATATATGTGTGTGTCTCTCTCTCTAGAGAGAGAGACACACACATATATAACCACACATATATAACCACACATATATAACCACACAAGTCAGAACAAACGTATCTACTCAGACCATTTTGCCCAGCTCTTTTGTAAGTGGGCTCATTGGATAGACCTGTCAAAATATAGAATAAATCTTTGCAGTAGATTTTAATTCATCTCCCTGAACAAGGTGATGTTTTATAGTCTAATATGAAATGTTGGTTTCACAATATTATCAATAATCATGTTACATTCATGTAGACTTTAACTTTGGAGAAATTTTAAATTTTATAAAGAGAGAGAAAGAGGGAAACAAGTATTTTTCATTTTCCCATCCATGTGGCAACCCAGCTTTTTTTTTTAATGAAATGAAAAAGGAACAATAAAGAAGATCAAATGGTATCATATAAAGGTAGCTTCTAATGACTTTGCCAAGGGGAAAATTCAAGCACGTTCCACAAATAGCCATCTCAGCATGTAGGGAAAGTAAAGTTCCTATAAGTAGAAAGCAAAAGCTCTGGGATCCCAAACTAACAGGTGTTTCAACCACACTTGAAACAGCCAGGGAGAAGAAAGCTGGAAGTTCTGATTTGGGGTGGTTCTGAAGAACAATGAGGCCATTGGAAAGTACTTGTTGAGGCCACTGGGCTGTGAAAGGCCGCTGATAGACATGCAAATGTGGAGGGACCTGAATAGACTCAGCAGAGCTGGGTTTCCTCCGGCCGGGCGGGGCAGCTTCGGGAAGATAGACGAAAGCATATGCCCTGAGCCAAAAATAACGTTTGCGCTGTAAGGACATTTCCGTAGAGCTGAAATGAGCCATTGAATTTTTTTTTTTTTTTTAAGTGCCATTGGAATCTGAAAGGGCAGCAATAATGCAAGTTTGAAGTTTGCCTTAGTTAATTGGGTAGAGGATTCACCAATTAATCATAGAGAGGAAAAAAACTATTATTTGGATACTACTTTAAAAAAAAAAGAGTCTCACTGATTAAATACTTTAAAAAATATGGAAACATCTGAATCTGACAACTTGAAAAGAGTAGAAAGGCCTTTACATAACCTCTATAATTCACCTGAGCTGAGATAAGCAGCTGAGATCAGCAGTTTATGGCTGCTTAACGCTCAGGGTTAGAAAGCCTTCTAGTTCCTAAAATGGCCTTTTCTTGGTCTGATCTCTGAAGGGGCTGCCCCAGGGGACAGCAAAGAGCAGGGCTAGTGCCCCAGTCCCTTAGTGGGCTCAGCCCTGAGAAACATTTCCAGGAAGAAGGGCACTGAAGGTCCCTATCACAGCCTGGAGGAACAGCCATGAACCTTAAGTCCAAGTGATACCAGAGAGCTCAATAGGGCCCGAGTCCAAAGAGGGACCCCGACCTGGAGTTCCAGTGACCAGGTACTTGTCTTATGCAGCAAGAAAGAATTCAAGGACATGACAAACAGAAAGTATGACAGCACGAGTTAATATTAAATTGAAAGTATACACTTAAGAGAAAAGTGTGGGCAAACTCAGGTGAGTTGCCCTAAGCTGTCTGGATGTTGGGCTTTTATTTTCTTGAGGAGGCGGGGTAGAAACGTGGTACTTGCAATGCAGGTGATATTATGATATTATGATTAGTCAAAGCTGAACAAAGGAAAAGGGAAACACTCTGGAGCCTTATTCTGGAGGCAAAGAGATGTCCCAAGGCTATCTCCACCCTGCCTCCTGGTCTCGGCTAGTTTCTCAAGCTATCTGGAGGGGAGGGGGTCACCCAAGGCCATCTATCCGTCTCCTGGCCTTGGCCTGTTTCTCACAGAGTCTAGGGAGAGGGCTGAGCTAAGGGACAACAGAAATTCCAGAGCCACAGGGAGATGGCTAAGGAAGGGACTAAGGAAAAATTCTGGAGCCACATCCTGAAGGGGAAGGGGACAGTCCCTAGGCTAGCTTGCCTCACAAGGAAGCAGAATGAGGAAAACTTTCTTTCTCAAGTTAGTTTCTGAGTGTCTGGTATTAAACTGATTATCCAGAATTTTGGCTTTCTGCCCAGCAAAATGAAAATTTACAAACTGCAAATGTCTTTTTATTATTAATAACATTTTTATTGATTCAGAAAATACACCTGGTATATTTCTTCTTGACTTTTGTGTTGACATTTGTTGAAATTGTTTTAGTGTTGTGTATCGGTTCCTGTCTCAAATGAAGGTGGAAAAAGAATTTTCAATAGAAATAATAACGTGTGGATGAGGGAAGCAGAATGTGAGTTAGATCTGTGTGAAATGAACTACTCAGTTTTTCATTTTTTTTCCATGAGGTTCACATGCAGTGAAATGATTCTTTCTAAAAGAAAAAAATTATCTGTTGAAATGTTTCAATAAATATTTTGACTAAAAATGTATTTCACACACACAGATCATGGTTCATTTTTGCAAAGAACTTTTGACAATCCTATCCTAGACTGTTTTATAAAATAAAGACCTCCTGAAAAAAAAGGCTGAAAAAACTCATATCAACCCTCATTGTCTTCCTCCTAATTCACTAACACTCAGGAAATGAAACAGTCATTCCTCTAACTTCCAAGTGTGGTCTATTTTGGGTAGCCCCTGCTCCCGTCCACCTGACCCTCCCTCCTAAACTTTCTATATCCATTCAGAGAGACATTAAGGTCCAGGAAGTAACAGCCTGGGAACCTGAGAAGCGCTCTCTTGCATCTTAGGCGATGTAGTCCCCATAAGTAATCTGTTGTAAGCTGTGGGGCAAAACATAGATGCCCAGCTAGAAGGGCTTACAGGAGATTGTTAGTCTAGTCTACCCAAAAACCAGATAATGAAATAGAAGACAAACACAGTTCACCTCATGGGAAAATATGCTGAATTACATTATTGTATTATTTAACATCTTTAGTTATTGCTATGGTGGCATTGAGCAGAAATCCCTCTCCCTTACTACTGGATAAGTTAAAAGATGCTATTTGTAGGTAGCACCATACCTCTAGGAGAGGAAAGAGAGAGCCATTTACAGGTAACACAGTGGCTCTTGTAATATAATACAGGCTCGGAAAAATATCACCCTTTACTTTGAACAAAAATATGCATTTACTTTCTTTTAAAATGGGGCCTTAATTTTTTAAAGAAATAGAACAAAAAATCATCAGATTTGTATGGAAGCACAAAAGACCCTGAATTGCCAAAGCCATCCTGAGAAAAAAGAACGAGGCTGGAGGCATCACTCTGCCTGACTTCAAATTATGCTATAAAGCAACAATAATCAAAATAGCATGATATTGGCAGTATTGGCAGCAAAACAGACACGCGGACCAGTGGAACAGAATCAAGAGTCCAGAAGTAAACCCATATTTGTATGGGCAAATGATTTTCAACAAAAAAGCCAAAACATACAGTGGAGAAAGGAAAGCCTCTTCAATAAATGGTACTAGGAAAACTGGAAAGCCACCTGCAAAAGAATGAAACTAAACTGTTGTCTATCAACACACACCAAAATTAACTCGAAATGGATTAAGGACCCGAATATAAGACCTGAAACAATAAAATACATAGAAGAAAACATAGGAACTAAACTCAAGGACCTTGGACTTAAAGAGGACTTTATGAATGTGACTTCAAAGCAAGGGATTTAAAAGCTAAAATAAATGAATGGGACTACATCAAACTAAAAAACTTCTGCTCAGCAAAAGAAATCTTCAACAAGGTAAAGAGCAACCATCCAAATGGGAAAATATATTTCCAATCAACACCTCTGATAAGGGCCTTATATCCAAAATATACAAAGAACTCATACAACTCAATAACAACAAAAAATGAATTATCCAATCAAAAAATTGGCAGTGGACCTGAACAGACACTTCTCCCTAGAGGACATACAAACGGCCAACAAATATATGAAAAGATGCTCAACATAGCTAGCTGTTAGAGAAATGCAAATCAAAACCACAATGAGATATCATCTCACACCCGTTAGAATAGCTATAATCAACAGGACAAGTAATAACAAATGTTGGAGAGGATGTGGAGAAAAAGGAACCCTCATACACTGCTGGTGGGACTGCAAATTAGTACGGCCACTATGGAAAACAGTATGGAGGTTCCTCAAAAAACTAAAAATTGATCTACCATGTGATCCAGCAATCCCTCTACTGGGTATTTACCCCAAAGACTTGAAAACCCATATCCGAAAAGATATTTGCACACCGATGTTCATAGCAGCATTATTCACAGTGGCCAGGACATAGAAGCAACCTAAGTGTCCTACGATAAATGATTGGCTAAAGAAGCTGTGATACATATATACAATGGAATATTACTCACCTATAAGAAGAGATGAAATACTGCCATTTGCGATAACATGGATGGACCTCGAGATAATCATGCTAAGCGAAATAAGCCAGGCAGAAAAGGTTGAAAACCACATGATATCACTTATATGTGGGATATAAACCTAAAAGCAACAAATGAACAGGACAAACAAACAGATACTCTTGGACATGGACTATAGACTAGTGGTTACCAGAAGGTAGAGGGTAGGGGAGGAGGGGTAGGTAGACGGTTAAAGGGGGTCAAATATAGGGGTTTAGGAGGAGGGTGAAATGGTAAAGGGGAGCAAATATATGGCAGCTGAAGGAAACTGGACTTTGGATAGTAAACACACAATAGAATATACAGATATCAAATTATAATGTACACTTGAAAATTATGTAATTATATTAAGCACAATAAATTTAATAAAAAATAAATAAATAAATTGCAAAAATAAAATAAAATAGGGCCTTAGAAATATCTATACACTTTTGCAATTATTAAAGTATTTTTCATAATAATAAAGTAACCTTAATTCTTAATCTATGTCACAGAGCTCACTGCTTGGCTCTCTGAGCTCCTGGTCTCTCTCAGAAGAAATCACAACAATGGTAGCAATCATCAATCTTGCCCAAACAAGTGCTGCCTTCTCACATGTGTTTAAACCAGTACATATGCACAAGGCTTTCTCTACGGAGGGAATTATGAACTAGAGAATACAGATCTTAATGATTTCTGGTTAGAGTTGGCAGACTGAACATATATATTAATTATTCTCTTCTTTCTGTACCATAAGACAAAAATTCTAGAGAGAAATAGGACAACAAAGTGTTAGGGGCTAGAGAAGATGGATGAATGTGTAACTGATTTAGCATCTGCAGAAAATTGAATACTAAGAGAAAATTGGAGAAGTAAGAAACACCCCAGTTTCATTATGGAATACTCAATAGTTATCACCAGATGCCTCTGGAAGGTTGGGGCGGGGGGCAGTTAAAGGTGCAACTAAAATCAAGAGAAAAGTCTAAGAGATTCTGAGATCTCTAGACGCCGCTAATGAATGCTCCTTCCCTTATGCTGGCAGAAAACTGGAGATTGTTCATCCCCAAAACGTAAAACGTAAGCTCTCTGAACCATGGGACACCACAGCACAGTTGGGGGAGCAGAGTACCATACTGAAAAT
Organism: Pteropus vampyrus; assembly: GCF_000151845.1. NCBI lineage: Eukaryota > Metazoa > Chordata > Mammalia > Chiroptera > Pteropodidae > Pteropus > Pteropus vampyrus. The sequence continues at coordinate 14,403,071 of NW_011888789.1, forward strand.
AGGGAGTTAAAGTGAAAGTTTAGATTCTTAATGTTGAGGCCCTTACTTACCCTTCTCCTTCTTGGCATCCAGATCACTGACAAGCAAACAACCTTTCTGTGGCCCACCCTCAAGTATGAAGGTGTAGCCAAGTATGAAGAGATCTTTGAGGAGAATCTAAAATATGAAAGACAGGCACCAGAACAGATGAAAGCAACTTGAAGAAAATAGTTGTAGGGCAAAAACTTCAGAAGACATAAGAGAAAATATTTCATTCATGAAATAAGAACAGGTAATCCTAAAAAACAACATTCAAAAAACAAAAAGCAGATATAAGAAATTAAAAATATGATGCCATAAATGAAAAACTCAATATAAGAATTGAAATACAAACTTGGGGCCTTTTCTCCAAAAATAGACCATAAAGACAAAGGAATCCATTTCGAAAAATTCCAAGTAATTTATGTAGATTCCAAGTAATTTACTCCACCCTCGGGAAGGTGGAACATAATTCTCACTTCTTAAATGTAGGCTACACATAGTAACTTCCTTCCAAAGAATACAATATGAGAAAGGGGATAAACAGAATAATGTTACAGTGGAGAAGCCTCTCAAACATTACCTGAGCCAGGTGATCAAGGTTAACACCAACAGTGATAAGTCATGTTGATAAACAATATACATTATTGAGATGACAGAATGAGAAGGGAACTTTACTACTGTGGTCTTTCTCCCCAAAACACAGTGTAACCATGAGAAAAACATCAGACAAATCCCAGTTGAAGGACATTCAAAACTGTCAAGGTCATAAAAGCAAGAAAAGTTTTTGAGAACTATAACAGCCAAGAGGGCACTAAGGAAATATGACAATTAAGTGCAGTGTTGTATCTTGGCTGGGATCCTGGAACAAAAAAAGAACATTAGAGAAAACTAAGGAAATCTGAACAAACCATGGACCTTCGTTTACAATAATGTATCAATATTAGCTCCACCACCCTTACAACATTAGACTATTCTGAATTTAACTATATATTTACCTTTACCAATGGGATTTATACTTTTGATGTCTTGCTGTCACTGATTAGCATCCTTTGTTTCAGCTTGAAGATGTTCCTGTAACACTTCCTGAAGGTTGGTCTGGTGGTGATTAACTCAGTTTGTTTGTTTGATTGCTTGTTTGTTTGTTTGTTTTTTATGGTGACATTGGTTAATGAAATACAATTAAGTTTCAGGCATACAATTCAACAGTAAGGCATATATATACATTGCATTGTGTGGTCATCGCCAACTCTCAGTTTTTGCTCGTCTGGAAACTACTTCTCCTTCATTTTGAAGGACATCTTTGCTAAGTAGAGAATTTTTGGTTGGTAGTTTTTTTGTTGTTGTTGTTTTTTTTCAGCACTTTGACTATAACATGACATTCCTTTCTGGCCTAAAAAGTTTCTGCTGAAAAAAATCTGGTGATAGTCTTATGGGGTGCCCCTGTATATAAGAAGTTGTTCTTCTCTTGCTGCTTTTGAGTCTCTCTGTTTTTAACTTTTGACAACTTAATTACAGTGTGTCAAAATGGGTCTCTTCAGATTCCTCTCCTTTGGAACTGTCTAGGCTTCCTGGCTCTAGACGTCCATTTCTTTCCCCAGGGTAGGGAAATTTTCAGTCATTATTTTTCTGAATAGTTTTCTGCCTCTTTCTCTCTTCTCCTTCTTTGACTTCTACAATGCAAATATTAGTCCATTTGATGTGTTTATAAACATTAACAGAACAAAGACTGATCAAGAAAAAAGGAAAATGCATAAACAGTATTTAAAATAAAAGTGGGATACAATCAGAACAGTTGTATTTTTAAAATCAGAATAATATGAACTAAATGTTAATAGATTTGAAAATGTAGATGAAGTAGATAAATTTCTAGAAAAATAATTAATTACCAAATTTAGCTTAAGAAGAAATAGAAAGCCTCAATAAACAAACAAAAAGGTTAAAGAATTTGAATTGATAATCCAATCTTTTCCTTACAAGAGGCAGGAGGTCAGAGTATTTGAAGGATAATTTTCTAAAATATTCAAGGGACTCATTTACAAAATTTTTAAAAAGAAAAAAAAAAGAAAAAGAAAACTATCTAATGTATTTTTACTTTGGTATAGTATAACTTTAATGCCCAATACAATGAAAGTATGATTTGACATCAGAAGATGACTAGTCTTAATTAATTTATTAATTAAATTACTAGATTAAAACAGAAAATATATAAAATCAGTTTAAAAGATGCTAAAAAGATACTTGGTAAAAGTCAATACCCATTCATGCTAAAAGTAATTCTTAGGAAACTGGGATTAAGAGATGACTTCTTTAATTTCATAGCCTATAATTATTTAACATGATACAAAAAACCTATTGAACATCATAATTAATGGTACAATTTGAAAAGCATTAACAATAAAGTCAAGAGTAAGGCAGGGATACCCACCATCACTGTTTATATTCAACATTATATAGAAGATCCTGCCCAATACAATAAGACAGAAGAATAAAACAAATAATAATTGGAAAAGAAAATTTAAACAGTTCTTATTCTCAGATGATGATTTTCTACATGGAGAATCAACCTAAGAATTTCACAAACTATTATAATTGACAGCAATAATATTTTAAAATTAATAATTTGTATCTCCACTGGTAAATACCAAGTTGAGATTATGATAGAAAAATAGATCCCATTTAAAACAGCAATGAAAACTATAAAGAATCTATCTATGTATATAGTTTATATCAATATAGTTATAATACATAGTTATATAAATATAACAAAATTATATGACACATTTATTGAAAAAATTACAAAACATTAATAAAGGATATAATGAATAAAAGACTAGAATAAGTAATAAGTTCATGAATAAAGAGATTCAAATTCTATGCAAATAAATCTATAAATTTTATACAATTCCAGTCAAAACTCTAACACATTTTTTGTGAACTTGACAAGCAGATCTAAAATTTATATGAAGAGCAGAGGACCACAAATAAATATAAATTTATAGTAATTAAAATAAAGTACTATAGTAATTAAAATAAAATAAAGTAAAATAAAGTATTGCTTTAGGGATTACACATATACACACACGCATGTTCTATTTATAGAGTCCAAAAAAGACCCATACATACATGAAAACTTGACATATGACAGAGGTGGCATTATACATGAATAAAGACTAATCATTTAATAATGGGTCATATCCATTTGAAAAATAGATACTACTTTATTCCCCACACGAAACAATCAATTCCAAGTAAATTAAGGCCTAACCATGAAAAGTACATTTTTAAAACTTAAAAAAAATTTTAATTAAAAAATTTTTAAGGTGTAAAACTTTTTTAGGAAATCTTTATGATTTCACACATACACACACTAACAAATCATAAGGAAAATATAGATAAATTTACCCTAATACAAGTTAAAATTTAGTATTTTTGATGTATAAAACTAACAAAGGATTAAAGTCAGCATTTATAAATGGCTTACAAATCAATTTAAAGGAAAAAATTATAATAAAAAATGGATAAAACATTTGAGCAGACAATTTAGAGAAGAGGAAAGATAGTCAATAGAAGAAAAATGCTCAATCTCACCAGTAACTGGGGAATTATAAACTAGAGCAGCAAAAAACTATTTCACATTCATCATATTGCAAAAGTTTACAAATCAGTGTTGGCAAGAATAAGGGAGAGATGAGAACTTTCATGAACTATTAGAGAGCAATTTGAAAATAACTGAATTAAAAATATAGTTTTTCAACCCAGAAATCCTACATACATACATATATCGGTCTGTCTATCTATCTATCTATATCTATATATCTATAGCTATAGCTATCTATCTATCTATCTATCTATCTATCTATCTATCTATCTATCTATCTATCTATCTATCTATCTATATCATGGAATGGGTAGGACAAAAGTTAACTTATTGCCCTCACTAGTTTAACCAGAGCTTCTGTCAGCTGCCTGTGTTTGCTCTCCTGGTCCTTAATATTTTATAGAATTTTTGAAACTAATAAGAAGAAATAGAAAAGGAAGTCAATAAAATACATGGCAAAAGAATTATTTTCTCTTCTTTTTTTTTTTCTACATGCAAGGGGGACAGATATTTATGCAAATACATCACCAGAAACTACTCTATTCAGGAAGGATATCAATTTAGAAATGAATGCATCTTCACAGCTCCACCTTGAGAACCAATTTCCAGATCATTTTGCAGTTGCTGAAGACAAAATTGCTTTATTTCTCAAGGAAATAAAAAAATTTCCACATTCTTTAGTTTTATAGCCTACAAATATGTTATTTTGAGTCTATTCAATTTCTACGATAAACCCAGATTTAAAATTTTAAAGAAAATTAATTAGAGCATGTATTTCCAGCTGATAAAATCCAACTTTCAAGGAGTCAATCCGGTTATTTTAAAAACTACACTCTGAATATCACACATGCATCTTAAACAATTATTGCTAAGTCGGTCAGGAGAAAACTGAAAATACTGAACTAACAGTGTAATCAGTTTAATCATTTACACTGAGTATGGCACCATGAACTCTACCTACTGCAGGATAGAAGTTCAGGGAGAATTCACTAGATATTAGCTCACTTATAGAAATGAGATTGGGTTCTAGAAGCCTAAAGCCAACATAAGGAAGTGAAAAGCAACCAGAAAATTCTAAAGTGATAATATATAGATATAGATACAGAAACAGATAACAAGAATGGGGGCGGGGAGGGGGAGGAGATAAACTACACTAATGAGTTCAACTACACTAATACTAGAGGGTGGAGCCTGTGCAGCTGGTATTAGAGAATAAATACTTGGGGGGAAAAATGAGACGGCAAGAAATACATAGGAATGTTGAACATTAATTGATATAATGGATATATTTTGTTATAGATATATTGTCTTTGAATGTGTTGACCTAACTGGGGAGGGGAGCAAGGGAGGGCTGGAATGAAACTCCAATATGCAAAATTCTACTTAGGCAGAAATTAATTTTATATCCCTGTTAAGTAGTGGTCATGCATCTTTGGTCTAGAAAAGGGTTTTTCAACCTTTCCAGTATTGACATTTTGAACCAGATAATTCTTTCTTAGGAGATTGTCATGCGAATTCTGAGTTTACCTGCATCTCAAGCATTTACCCATTAGATGACAGTAGCACCCCCCACCCCGCCCCCATCTGGTTGTGATAATCAAAAGTGTCTCTAGACATTGCCATATATCCTCTGGAGAGCAAATTGGCTCTCCTATTGAGAATCACTTCACTGAGAACCCACATGTCTGCCTATATGGCTGGTGGCCCCAAAGTGTGCAGATTAATATTTGGGAAGTGATCTTTTATTTTTTATTATTGTTTTATTGAATAATTTTTTTCAATTACAGTTGGCATACATTGATATATAGTCTAAGAAAATTCACATGTGTGTACAGAGACATACAAAAATATAAATTTCAACAATGTTAGTAATAGTAAAAAAATGGGGGAAAATTCCATTATCCAAATGAATGAGAAAATAAACTTTAATATATTTATTCAATTAATTCCAGATGTACAGCAATTAAATTAAATGCACATCTCACAAGTCCAGTGGTTCCCTTCCCTAATAGCTCTCTATCAGTTAGGACCAGGTTAGTCTGCCAAGTTAGCAATTCTCAAAAACATAACGCCAATTAACAAAAATGCAAGTTTCAGAATGATACCTACAAAATAATATTTACTACATAAAATTTGACAACATGAAAACAATATATTTTACTGACACATTCATGTTATAATAGAATCAAAAGATGCTTGGAAATCATAAACACAAAATTTGGGAGTGTTCCCCTGGGGAAGGACAAAATGAATCAGAGAAGAATACACTGGAGGCTTCAGCTGCATCTGAAATGTTTCATTGTTTTTTAAAACCTGAAGTAAACATAACAAAATGTTAAGATCTGATGAAGCTGGGTGATGAGCAAATGGATGCTTATGTATAATTCTCTACTGTAGTGAGGATGACTTCAGTCCTGGGACTTTTCAAAATAAACAAGAAATATATAATGACTTCAACAGGCTGTCATTAAAATTATCAGTGTGTGACCATGCCCTACAGAAAGGATTGGAAAAGAATTCGAAGTGGAATTGAGTAGGAAATAAATTTATTGGACTAAACATATTGTGAAGCAAACTGGGCAGGAGGCTGCAGACGTGATATCAGTCAGTAGAGTTAAGTAATAGTCCATCTTAAACTCAGAAAAGATCAGTCCCTTCCAAACGGCATGGACTCAGAGTCCGTGTCTTTTAGAGACTATTAAAAACTGAGTCAATGTGTTGCTGAGTGGCTCCAAGAGACTCAGATCTCGTGTCTGGCCGAAATCTCTGGTCTGTAAGCAACTTTATTCTGCTGAAATTGCTCCCCCAATTTGATTGGGCTAATTAACTCTCCCCCAATTTGATTGGGTTAATTCTCTCATATGAGAGACTCTAATAGAGATGATTCTATTTTACAACATTCAATTGAGTAATTAATTTTATAGTCGTAAGTTGAAAGATATAAGAAACTTTAGCTAAGTTTTTAAACAGCATCAGAATGTTTTTAAAGTTTTACTGTATTTATTAATTTGTTCTATCAGACCCTACAGAGTCGTTCAAGTGCTTGAGAAGGCAACGCTCATTAGAGGCAGCTGAAATGTTGAAAAGAAAATCAACTATGTTAAACTTATAAATACAACTTTAATGATTGAAGAAATTTAAGTAATTGAGTTGTAAATGGGACCAATTCTATTCCTACCTCATAACATACACTCAAATAAATTACATATGGATTAAAGTGTTGAATGGAAAGAAATTATAAGTTGATTAATATATAAGTTAATATTTATTCAACCTGGGGTTTGAGAAGGGATTCAGGCAAAAGAGAACAAAGAAAGATTAAGAATTACTATAACGAAATGTCAAACTTCTTTATGTGAAGAAATATCATTTACAAAATAAAAAACCAAGTTACTGAGTTCCAAGAGTGCCCAGCAGAGACTGAAGGAGAGAAAGAGGGAATAAGAAGGAGGATTAGGGAGTAGGATCTGGGGAGTCTTTTTATACCAGAGAATAACTTTTAAAGTCATGGGGAAGACAAGAAAATTCACAAAGGCTGTAGTACTGCTATACGAATCTGCTTCCAGTAAAGATGGAGTGAATTCTTGGTGAATCTTTTCCTAGATAATAGTAATAAAATGTGAACAAATTATTTTTTTAAATAATCTATTTAAAGCAACTGTTCAAGACAAGTGAGAGATGAACTTACTCTTGAAAGACTACAAGTGCTTCAGGTAAGAATTATAAATTTATAATTTTGGTTGTGGGTTTTTGGTTTTTTGTTTTTGTTTTGCCTTAGAGCACTCCCCACTCCTCATGGCTATGGAATTAAAAAAACAAACAAACAAACCTTACCAACACACAGTGGCAGAAGAAAGAATTTAGGGATGGCAGAGCAGCGGAGTCTACCATTGAAAGACAGAACTGCAGTGCTTGTGAGTTTTCCTCTTCCTCCTCCTCCTCCTCCTCCTCCTCCTC
>NW_011888789.1:14410774-14430145 GCF_000151845.1 Pteropus vampyrus
GTTCAACAAATACTTGCTGAATGGAAATCTGCATATGGAACTTCCTAGATAACAGGACAGTGTCCCAGTTCCTAAAGAACTTCCATCCAAAAAAGGAAAAGGTGGATATTACCCAACTTAAATGCAAACATTTTTTTCTACAATTTGAATATTACCAATTTGAAATGCAAATTGTGCCTAAATACATATAGTCACTCTGATGCTCCCTCCAGTGAGTAGTAAATTAGGCTAAATGTCTCTTTTTCTTTCTTCCCAAAGTGATTCTTGGTTTAGAACTTCACGGAGGTGAACTTTCGAGTTGATTTCTAAAAGACAGAGGGGAAAAGAAGACTCTGGAGAAGAACTAGTCTAGTCCAGCCTAGTACTCCATCCCCACCCCAGCCAAGCAGCCTTCCAAGGGATGTAGTGACTCCTGAGATGGAACGCTCTCTCAGGAGCCAGCCTGGGGTGGTATACAGGCTGACCCAGCACAGTGACACCTTGCAGGGCAGCAGCTGGTGAGAAAACCAGCTGCATGAGGGGAAAACAACTACCTGGGAAGACAAGTGTCTCCAACCACAAGTGACATTAGGCGTTTGCAAAGGAAGCAACCATTGACAGGAGATTACAGCTGGTTTGACTGACTGACAAATAACAAATCCAATTCTGTTTCTTGCAGCTTGTCTTCTATCTGTAAATACAGATGAAGCTATCCACAGATGCGCGTTCAAATTATCCCAGTGTTCCAGAGCTCAGCATTGGGGCCTTGGAGGTGGGCTTCAGGAGAGTTACTGGATGGAGTGACCGTGGAGGAGAAGATGACTGTCATTCTTCTCACTGGCTTCCCCCTGCAAGCTGCAGGGTGATGCATTGGGAGAAGGGAATAGCAGCAATGAAGAAGGAAGACCCAGTTTGGGGTGATGGTTGGAGTAATGGGGACCTGACTCTGATCAAGAGAGTGAGAAAGATTAGTCGGAGTAGGTAGCTTCCCTCTCATAGAACCTTTGGGGAAAAGAATTCTGGTGAGTTGCTCTGGCCTCAATAGGGTCCGTGCTGCTCCATAAAGATGTTTGCCTTTACAGCTTCTTGAGATGCTGGCTGCTGCCAAATGCAACCTGTGAATCCACTTACTTCATTTGTTTGGCTTTTCCTTTACTTTTTTTTCTTTCCTATTTTTGATGGGGTGCAAAGAGAAACAGGACTTTAGCCAAAATGACCTATTCTAAATGGGAGAAGCTAGTCAAAATAGTGCCACAAACAGCCAGAACTTGCTTTCCTACAATTAGTGAGTCAAACATAGATTCCCCATCCTTGCTTCTGGAGAGCAGATCCACATTTTCACCACGTTCTGCTCATAAGGCAGCTACATTGGAGGCTGCACATATTCAGACTCAGAAAGAGTAACTCTTTCCACTTTCCTTTTTCTCACTAGCCCCGTAATTCTCTAGACCAGGTAGGGTGATTCCACAGACTTTAAGTAAATTGTGTCGCTTCCTTGGAAATTCACTTTGGGAAATCCTGGATTCCTGATGTGGAACCTGGGGATGTTTTGGTCTCCTGAAGAGAATAAACTAATCTGCACAAGGTCAGTCCTGGCTGACTTCTGCGCTTCCTTAGGCTGAAACAGACCTATCTCCTTGCATGTGTTCCTTTTCCAGCTCTCTACAGGTGGCTTTGTCCACTTCCCACCCACTCCTAAGGACACAGCTGGCCTTGCTAATGCTCTGGAACTCCAAGGGAGGCTGGGCTGGAGCCCAGGGATCTTCCCGTGTTGTCTGGAGCACCATCTGGTTGGGAGGTTTATCACCCGCTGTTATCTCAGCGTTCCTCAATGCAGCTTAAACCTATTAATTCCTTATCTTGTCATCACAGTCTAAATGAAAGCATCCTTCATTATGCTTCCTTCCTTTGGAACAAAAATCTTTTACCTCTTGCTCACCCCCACGTAGTTGGCCTCTGTATGTTTCCAAGGACTCCTTTTCTAGCTTCCTGTGAAGTACTTTGGTCTAAAGAGCCCCTAGGGAGTCTGCCTGGGAGAGGAAAGGCCTGAAAGAAAACTGAAGACTGGCTCACTCTCAATGCGCTGTGTGTGAGGCCCTTGGGTGAACCCCTTCGCTCCAAAATGAGTCTCTGGGGTTGCCTTGAGGCCTAAGAATCTTCAATTCCAGTCTCAGTGTTTTGGCCAGGCATAATTTTGCAACTTCAGGAGCCCCCTTTTTAAACTGCAAAGATGTGAGGTATAACCCAAACAGTGTCAAGAAGTGAGGGTCTATATAGGGAACTAGGATAGGAGATGAGGGGGGTGTCTGAGCCAGGAGGAAACTTAAAGGACATAGACCAGAAGGGAAGGTTGCCATGCCATGCCCCACACCTAGGAGACAAGATTGGCAGGCCTAGGCCATCCACTTCTCTTGCCTCCAACCTCAGAGCAGTCTGGGAGGTGAAAGGAGAGAGCACAGTAGGCCTCTCTGTGCTCAGAATGGAAAAGAACTCCTCCGCTGGGCTGCATTTGACACATTCATGTGTCATCTCCAGAGACAAAAAGAAAGGACAGCATATCTTTACCAGCTTTTCCTTTCTAGGCATGAGGACGCATTTTCTCCTAATCCATTTAGATCAGTCTCATTGTCTGACATTAGATCATACAGCCCCTAAAGCTGCCATTAGCAAGTGGAGTGAGCTTGCCAATGACTGGTTAGACCACGCAGTATTCACCCTGGAATAGTGGTGGGTGGGTTCCATCACAGCTCATTCTCACTTGGCCCAGAATTCTCACAGGGCAGTCACTTAATCATGCTTTATCCTCATCACAACTTCTCTGGTCAAGATCACTAGGGACCCTTACTATCCTAAGGCCTCATCCTTCTTGACCTATCAGCCAATTTTGACACAGTTGATCACTCCTTCCATTTTGAAACCTTCCTCCACCTGACTTCCAAGACACCACTTTCTCTTGTTCTCGTCCTCTCTCATCTGTTCCTTTTGCTAGATTCTCCTCATCTGTCCAACCCCTAAATGATGCAGAGTCCCAGGACACAATCCTCAGACCTCTTTCTCCATTATCTGCATTCTATTCAGGTGAGCTCACCTGGTAACAAAGCTTTAGATACTATTTAAGTGCTGTGTCTTCCAAATATTTATCTCTATCATATTCCTCTCCCCTTAATTCCTGACTTGTAAAACCAACTGCTTAATCTACAACTGTTATATAGGTGTCTAATAAGCACCTCGAACTTTAATGACCAAAACTCCAGCAATAGTTTCAAAATATATTCACATCCTAATCACATCCTACATTTCCACCACTTCCAACTCGATATCTTCAATCTACTGCAAAAATCACATCACTTTCTCCTTTTACTCTTACCTCCTATGGCCAATTTTCCTAGTGCAACCAGAGTGAATCTTATAAAACGTAAGTTAGATCATGGGGCTCTTTTATTCAAAATCCTCCAATGACTTCTTTTCACACATAATAAAAGCCAAAATTTTTACAAATGACCTGTAAGACCCCACAAAATCAAGAAGACTTGACAGAAGCAAGGAAGGGGATGATGTGAACAAAATGAAGAACCATGCCACACAGATATCTGGGGGATTACGTCTAGAGTAAAAGCAATGAGGAGCTGTGTTCTTAGCAAGTTTCAGGAACAGATAGGATCCTGAAACTTTTCTCTCTGGCTTTTCTCTCTGGCTTCTTTTCCTACCACTCACCTGTAGTGAGTTGAGTAGTGATTCCCAAAATTCACATCTACTCAGAATCTCAGAATGTGACCTCATTTAGAAATATAGTAGACAGATATAATATGTTAAGGGTTGCGATGGGATCATACTGGATTAGGGTGGTCCCTAAATCCAATAATCAGTACCCTTCTAAGAAAAGAAGAAGACCCACAGAGAGACAGAGAAGAAAGTCAGGTGAAAATGGAGGTGCGTAGAGGTTGGATTATATTTCCACAAGCCAAGGAGTGGTTGGGACCATACTTGCTGAAGGAAGAGGCAAGGAAGGGTTCTTCCTTAGAGCCTTCAGAGGGAGTATGGCCCTGCTGATACCTTAATTTTAGACTTCTAGCCTCCAGAACTCTAAGAGAATAAATTTCCATTGTTTTAAGACCCCAGGTTTATGGTAATTTTTTATGCCAGCCCTAAGAAACTCATACACTCTCCCTCCCTCTTTTGGTTCCAGCCACATGGGTTTTCTCAAACCTCCTATATGGATATGGAAGATGCCAGCAGGATTCTATCAAAATGGCAGGAGTCCTGACCTGAGAGACTGTGGGACTTGGCCCAAGTCTCTCGACCTTCCTGAGCTTTATACACTTTCCTTATGTATAAAACAAGATAATCTCTAATTCTTCTAGTTCTGTAAGCTGAGAATTCTCCTAATCAATGACACAGACTCAAATCAGTGCATTGAAAGCAATTCTCATTAGACAATCTTGGGTTTCTCCAGAGCTAGGAGACCTACCCCAGATGTGTGCAATGGAAAAATTCTCACCTCGTAAGGCACCTGAATGCCACAGGGAAGCTGCTGGAGCTGGACCAGTCCCTGGAAAGAAATCCGGTCCACATTTGCTTAACAAAACTAGTCTTTACAACCCTATACATGCTCTCACTATGGTATCAAGAGCTATTCCTAATCAACATCTCTGAATGGAAATAGGCTGGTAATGTTATGAACTACTTACACATGGAACCAGAAAACACAGCAAGCCAACTGACTCAGACACAGGCTTGTTATGCAACTCTATTTTCAGAGAACTAAGCTCTCTGATTGGGAATTCAGTTTTGGGCATATTTCAATTGAATGGACACCTCTTCCAGAGATGCTACTGATGGCTGTTCCATGTATTCCAACAGCTTGGAATTAGCTTAGAGCAGGAGGGGTTGTAGATTATTACAGCATTTGAGAGCTAGAAGAGAGATCCTCAACCCAATCCTTTTTGTAAGCAAGGTGTCAAGGCTCAGCCTGCTGGTGTTATTTGCCCAGGCATAGTGAAAATGAGACTGGAAAGAGCCGAGTGTCCATTCCCAGGAGCAACCCCTTATCCTTCATCCTCAAGTGTAAGATTCCTTCACATTCTGCTGAATTTAGAGTTCACGCTGATAAGGGGTTTTCTGATGGGTGCTTTTAGCTCTGGAGCTCTTGCTTCTGCCCCACTAATGGGTAAGCTGCTTGTTTTTGCATGGAGCCACCTTCTTCTAAACCACAGAAGTTAAGTTTGCAAGATTCTTTTCCTTATGTTTTTTTCTTATGGCTCTCTAAAGACAGAAAACAACAACCATTTTCAATCTGATCCAAGCCCACAGGATTGTTTTTAATTCCATTCATCAGTATCTCATTCACCCCAAGACGATGGGATGTTTCCATATTTACATAATGGGCTCGTCATTTTAAGCTCCACAGGGCCCTCTCTGACATGGTGGCAGTCATGTTTTCCTGCGAGCTTCCAAGTTTACTGTAAAGGCCAAAAGGGTCTCAGACACCCAGAAAACGTACTTTTTGTTTTTATAAACTCTATAAAATTATAATTGGATCAAACTTTGCATTCAAAAGCACATTCTTCACAAATATTTTATATGCACATAAAACATCGAGAAAATGTTAACATTATGATCTTAACTGTTTGCACATTGGAACCAGCTAAAAGTTAGGAAAATGCAATCCATCTGTTCTCTTCTTTGAAACTCGATTATTCTGAGAGCATAAAAGAGTGCCTCAGGGGAGTTTGACACTGCCCTCTCCCAACTCTTGTTATCAGGTGACATGGGAGTGAATGGAGGAGAGGAGGTGGGGGGGGGGGCGTCTCACTGGGGCAGCTGCTTTTCTAACTCTCCAAACTAAGGTGTGGCCAATCCAGGAGCCTTGGCTATAAGGTGAATTTTCTAACAGGCTGAGCAAAGAAAGGGATGGTTGTGTGGTCCCTATGGCTCAGATTCTGGCACCTGAGCCTCCTGAGAGTCATTTCACCTGTCTGGCCTAATTCCCATGGGCCTGGGAACAGGGAAATGGGGTTTTGCTCTAGCCCTACAGCTTGTTTGTTCAAGACTGCCCATTAGGCGATTATTAGCCTTCATTATGAAGTGCTACTAGCCTAATCAGTTCAAGCTGAGCACAGAGTAGCAGAGGAAGGGGATGAGGGAACGATCCAAGGAGCGTTCACTTTCCCAGGGAGCCCTGCCACGGACCTCCTGCTTTATCTGTTAGCACAGCAAACTGGACTCCTCATTATCATATTTACAAAGTGCTTGGCACACACAAGAAGAAATAACCTAAAGAATGAGAGTCAGGGTGTTGGGAGAGACACTGGCTCCCATCCAGGGAGGCCCTCACCCCAGAAGAACAAAGCCCAATTCTCCACAGTGATACCCACACCTGGTGGGAACGGCCCCCCAGGACCAGGCCAAATGCAAAGAGGATTTCTCCCTGGAAAATGGGCGTCTCAGGTGGGGAGGATCAGACAGCATGGAGACATTATCCTGGAAAGGCCACGAGATTCAGTTTGCCACCAGCAGAAGGAAATCCATAGTCTGAAAGATTATTGGACAGGGAGCTGGACTGCATTGGTAACAACATAAGCACCAAGAGGATTTTCTCCATTATCGATAAACAGAGCAGTAGCTCTCAAATTCCAATATGATTCCAAAAAGAATCGCCTAGAAACCTGGTAAAACACAGACTCTTAGGCTCTATTCCACCTCCAGAGTCTGAGCGGGTGCCTAGGGGTCTGCATCATAACGAAGGCTATAGGTATTTCATGAATGACACATTAAGAGACAGTGCTATAAAACAAATTGTTTAATAGATATTTCATTCACCAAACAGTCTCTGCTGAGTTTCTACTATGCAGAAGATACAGGGCAAGGAGCCATACGGAATGAGCCACATGGACGTGAGCAGCTGAAATAGGGTAGCGTCGCAAAGGAGAGGAGATCAGGGAACTGGAGACCAGCAAACTGGAGACCAGCAGTTCGGAGGATCTCAGCGCTTACAGTTTAGAGGACAAAGTCAGTCAGGATGACACAAGACTGTGACGTAGGAGTCTGAGTGCCACACCCAGGCAAGGCAGGGTGAATAGAAACATGTGGAAAGAACCCATAATCCCATCTGAGGGGATCGGGAAGATTTCCTAGAAAATACAACATCTAAACTGGGAGCTGAAAAAAAAAGGAGAGAAGTTAGCCAAGCAAAGGGCATCTGGGGGAAGGAGGACGTAGACCAAAAATATAAGTTGTGCATAGTTTCTGAAGTGAGAGACAGGCCAGGGAATTTGGGTCTTGACAATGCCTCAGAACTGTCAACTGTACGTGAAGGTGGGGGTTGTGAGAAATGGGGCATGGAAATACTTATGGGCTACTCTGGTTTAGATTTTATCTAAGGGAAAGTGGGAAGTCACTAAAGAAGACTAAGATTATTCTAGTTTTGGTTTGGAGAACGAGTTTGAGAAGGGCAAGATGGAGACAGAGAGTTCAGTGAGGAGATTGTGGTAGTAATCTCTGTCCTCAAACCCCGGTCAGATCTGTGTGCGAAGACCCTGTCACACTGCAGAACTTCATCAACTGGACAGGTGTCCGTGAGCTAACTTCTCTTTGGCTCACCAGCAGATCAACCCCAGGATGGTCTGCCAACTGGCAGGAGTGCCCTCTACTGGCCTGGATACTCATACACCACACAACTTGAAAGAAGTGGAGAAAGAGAAGACACATTAGCTTTCCTCTTCCCAATAAATACACCATGTCCCAGATGTGAGTTGCCTGAGAAGTTTTCACAGATGACTAATCCATAGGAAGATCCTCAGACCTGCTACTTGTTAGGAATTTCTGTGGATAACTATGGCTAAAAGATTGACATGGACCTCAAGCCCCTGACCCCACTCCGTTCCTGAGTGCTCAGCCTCCTCCTGCACCATCTCATTGTTGATTTAATGTGATAAGTTTTTCCCTTGGGTGTCCCACCCTAGAACTATGGACACTTTCACCATGATTAGCATACAAAAATTAAAAAACGAAGAGCACCGAGGAGACTATATACCATCTCAAAGTGAGTATGAAATTCCACAAGTCATTACCTCTCTGTAAAACTCAGTTTCCTCATTCAAGAAATGGAGAAATTTATCCACCCATTCTATTTCACTGGCTGGTGAAGAACAAACAGATAATGTATGTGCAGACACACTAGATATGATTATATGTAACTGTTATTAATCAAACTACTATCTGTACATAATGTTGTGTCATACAAAGAAAATGAGAGTCTCTAAATTGTAGGATTTAATCCAAAATAAAACACACTGAGAATGTAAAGGAGCTTTAAAATGGTAATACTAAATAGCACTTTCTAGATCTTAAAGGAATTTTCCTGTACACTCCATCAATTAAAAGATAGCACGATACAGTGGCAAGAAGTCACACAGACCTGGATCTAAATTATTGTTCTACTACTTATTAATTTTGTAACCTCGGGCAAGTTAGTTAATATTCCTGAACTGAAATTTCTTTTTCTCTAATATCATCAGGATAATGTCTACCTCATACGGTTATTAGCAGAGCTAAGACCAGAGTGGGGTGAATAAGGCACTTGCCTAAGGCATAAAATTTAAAAAGGTGCCAAAAAAACTCAATAATCAAGACAAATAACATTTTAATGCAATATTTTTTTAAAATGCAAAGAGATTCATGATGAACAAAATAGAATCATTGTTATTGATTTTTCCTTTTGCCTTAGATTCCAGTACAGCTTGGCACAACTCCGGATGTGAGTTAATAATAAACTAAATGAGATAATATATATAAACACCTAGAATAAGGCATGTCACATAGTAAGGACTCCATGAATTTTTGATGAAGGAACTAATAAATGAATGATTATTTGCTATCTCTGAGCCTCAGAATTGCTACAATAAGAGATGATAGATATAAAGCTCATGTTACATAGTGAGTATTAAATTGTAGAGATTTTTGTTGTATCTATAAAACACTTCCATCTGCCTCCTCTCTTTCCATCTTCATAATGAGGTAGCTGGACAGGTATCGCTTGTGCATTTTATAGTTGAGGACTGAATTGGTTAATGCCAATAACAAGCTAGAACTCATACACTCTTAGTCTAAAGGCATGCTGTTTCCAACACACTCCACTTTGCCTGTTGAAAATCTCACAGGCTCTATAAAATTATGTCTCTCATTGACAAGACCGAGGATTCCGAGTTTGCTCTTCTGCAGTACCGTGTGGCCTCCATCCTCCCATTGCCCACTGCTCAGCGTTTGGAGGGATTCGAGAACTGCTGGACAAACAATTTCGCAGCAATGGGTGGTGGTGGCTGACACTCATGCTTTCTTTCTGTGCTTATACTTGATCCCAATCGGACCATCCTGCCAGAGCCTGTAAATAGGTACCGAGAATGTGAGGTTTGGGACAAGAGTTCAGTCACTCTTTCTGAGAAGGAAGTGAGAGCTGACGGGTTAAAATAAAAGGGGGATTCCTGAGGAGTGGGGACTGTGAGAAGATGCTAAGACTCTTGGACCCCAAGGGAAGTTGACACTGATAGGATAGTCAAAACAACTGGCTACTTCACCATGGGATTGCCAAGTTTGAGGTTTATTGTGAATCGCTTATGATAAAACAGAGTGGCATTTTTTCCTTATCACAACATATGCGTATGGGTAACGGTAAATAGCATAGAAAGGTTTATGATAAAAAAGTCATGCTGTCCCTTTTTACCCTGTACCACCCATGTGCAACTTCCTGGAGGCAAGCTCTTTTAAAGTTTCTGTTTTTTTCTTCTGGTGGTTACCTTATAAAGCTAAAGAAAATGTTTCATTAAGACCACTATGCTGTAATGTATCAACTGCTAACTATAGTCTACTGACCACCAATTGAAACCATATGAACAAGGAGGCTTTAATTTATTCTCATTCTCTCCTGGTCATCTCCTCCCAATATTTGATATTTATGCTATGATTTTTATTCTTTATTGGTTTCCTTTGTATCTTTAAATGATATAAACATCCATTCTCATTCCCTTACCTCTCAACAATATCTCTTGCCTTGGCCTTGTGCTATGAGGGCATCAGCACCCACCACCCTCCTGGCTCATCCGCATTTCACTTTTTGGTCAAGTGACTCTGACTTGGCTTCAACAAGCAGGGCTGTCCCATCTGCCCAGCAGCCACACCTACACCGTTCCATGCTTCGATAACTCTGAATTCTGACAACCAACAAACAGCATTTACATCAGTATTACATATTACATCTGTACATATTGTTAAATTTTGGGCTGGATATTGTGCCACCTGAGGAAGAATGTAAAGATGATGAAAGGTGATCAAAATCCGGCGATGAAGACAGTGACTTTCTACCACATCATTATGTCCTTAGCTAAAGATACATTGCAATGCCCATTTAAGACATCCAGGAAGCTGTCTTGATTTTTAGCTAACTTTGTGCCCTTCCCTAGATCTAGGTCAGATTTGGAGTCATATTCACTTGTGGAGCAAATATTCATTGAATACCTATTGTGGGCCAGGAACTGTACCAGGTGCTGGGACTACGGAGCTACAGAAGGAAGACAAAAACAAACATGGCCCCAATCTTATTCGGTGAGAGAGACATATGTAAACAAATAATCCCACAAATAAATCTATAAATAATATGGCACATAATACATAGTATAGTATAGAATATTTTAAATAAAGTAACAAATTGTAATAAAGGTCATGAAGGAAAAGAACAAGCCTTATGAGAGAGTCCTCTTAAATGAGAGTTTCATAAAGTCGGTGGATAAATTTTCTCCATAATCACACACACACATACTCAAACACGCAGACACGTACATACACACACCCATGCACACACACAAGCATGCTCACAAACACATGCATACGCACAGGACTTTTTTCTGGTATCATTTGTTTCATACACACTTTTCTGCATCTTGCATTACTCACTCAAACATTTCCTCAGGGAAATCGCTCCAAGTCATCTGGTAAGGCTCTAAATCTGCTTTTTCTTTTTTTTTTTTTTTAATGGTTGCACAATATTTCATGGTGTGGATGTATCATTAGTTATTCAGCCATTTCCCTATTGACAAGGAATTAACTTTTTTCCACTACAAACAATGCTGCAATAAACATATATATGACCTCATGAATTGTGTACATTTGTTTTTATGCAGTAAATTCCTGGAAGTGTAATGCTAGTTCTCAAGGGGTGTATGATATTTTAAATTTAGTAGATGTTCCCTGTTGCTTTCCAAAAAGGATATAACACTTCACATTTTCATAAGCATAAGTGTCTTTCACACACACACTGACCAGTTTGAATTTTTTAAATTCTGCTAGTCTAATAGAAATAAACTGATACATTATTGTTGCTTTACTTTGCATTTCCCTGATTACTAATGAATTCGAGCCTCTCTATTCATATACAGTCTTTTATTATACATTTTGTAAGTTGTCTAACAATTTGCCTAGTTTACTCTGCTTGGTATGTCTTTTATCAATTTTTAGAACTCTGTATATATTAAAGAAATTAATTCTTTGACATCTGCATTACAAATATTTTCCAAGATTTATTATTAATTGACAGACATTGTACATGAAAATGTTTCCTGTTCAAAAACTTTAAATTTTTATGTAGCAGAATAAGTCTTCTTTTTCTTTTATTACTTCTGTGTTTCCAGTCTTGGTTGATAGGATCGCCCCAACTCCTATAGTCTACATTTTCTTGCAAAGTTTTAATGTTTTTCTTCCTACATTTGTCTTACATTTGTCTTTAATCCATCTGGAATTTATTTTTGTGTTTGATAGAAGAATGGGGTCCATTTTTTTCTTCCAGATGGATATCCAGTTATGCTAGTGCTATTTATTAAAGAGTCCATTATTTTTCCTCTGAATTAAGCCACCACACTTGTCTTACGTTAAATTCTCATTTATTCTGACATCTAATTCTAGATTGTTAATTCGGTTCCAATGACCTACTTGTCTATTCTTGCATAAATACCATATTGGTTTTATTATAGAGATTTCATAGTATGTACTGTATATGAGTCAAGTCATCCCTTATTTTTCTCCTTTCTCATAATATTCATATTCTTGAATATTTCATATGAAATTTAAGATCTTTCACCCAGTTCCAAGAAAAACCCATCAAAGTTTTAAATTGAAATTGCAAAAATCTATATATTGGTTTGAGAAGATTGTCATTTTTATTACATTATCCTCCCATCCAAGAACATAATGTATTTATTCAGATCTTATGTCTTTTAGTAAAGTATTTTTATATAGACTCTGGGTCTTTACTGTTAAATAATTTTGTCACTGTTTTAAATAATATAATCTTTCCATTACTCGGTGCTTATTGTTAGAATAGTGAAAAATATTGTTTTTGTATAATTATCTTGCATCCGATTTTATTGAATCCAGTAGGTTTGTCCCCAAGTTTCCTTGGATTTCATATATACAGTCTTATTAGCATCAAAAAGAAATTGGTTTACCTATTCTTTTCCAATATTTAGGTCTGTTATTTAATTTTGTTGTCTTATTACATTTTCTAAAAACTCCAAAATTATGTTAAATAATAATAGTGATTGTAGGCATCCTTCTCGGTAGTCTTTTATTGTGATTGAAATTGTCTTAGCATCTTTTTCACTTTAGGAATTTTGGGTGGTCTTTATATTCAAGAGTTTCCTTCTTTCTATTCTTATTTATATTAATAATGACTGATAAATTTAATCCAATGCCTTTTTGGCATTTACTGTTGTGTTCAGATGTTTTTTCTCTTAATTTATTGATAAGTTTATTTGCTGTTCTGCTTTTTTTGCTGGTTTTCTATTTCAGTAATTCTTTTTTTCTAGATAAAAAAATCCTTTTTTAAATTTCCTCTTCGATCCTAGTGTTGCTAAAACTGTATTTCTTATTTCCAAATCATTAATATTTGTTAGTACCCTTTTTATTGTTTATTTCTAATTTTATTCATTCGTGACTATAGAATTATAAAAGTCCTACTGTTTTTACTTAGGTCAATTTTTATGAAGGTTTTATGAAAGTATAAAAAATAATATATGGGAAACAACCTAAGTGTACATTGATGGATGAATGGATATAGAAAATGTGATATATATACAATGGAATATTTTTCAGCCATAAAAAGGAAATCCTGCCATTCACAACAATATGGATGGACTTTGAGGGCATTACGTAAGTGAAATAAGTCAGAGAGAAAGACAAATACTGTATGATATCACTTATATGTGGAATCTGAAAAAAAAAAAAAGGAAAACCAAACTCATAGATACAACTCATAGATACACAACTGTGGTTGCCCAAGTCAGGGGTTAGAGAATGGGCAAACTGGATAAAGGTCAAAAGGTACAAACTTCCAGTTATGAAATAAATAAGTCCTGGGAATGTAATGTACAACGTGGTGACTATAGTTAATAACACTGTATTGCATATTTGAAAGTTGCTAAAAGAGTAAATCTTAAAGTTCTCATCACAAGAAAAAATTGCAACTCTGGTAATGGATGTTAACCATACTTACTGTAGTGATCATTTCCTAATATAGATATATATCAAATCATTATTTTGTATACCTGAAACTAATGTTATATGTTAGTTATATCTCAATAAAGATATAACGGGTGTTCTTTATTTAAAAGAGTCAAGGTTATGTGTTAATTGCATCAAGGTTGTTTTTAGTATTCGGTTCCTCTGCGTTCTTTTACAATGTACTACTTAGATTCAAGTTGCTGAGAGATAAACATGGATGCCCAGGAAACTCAGTTCTTCTCCCTTTAAGATCTGCTTCAACTAGACTAAGCCGATCTGTTGAGAGCTCAGTTGTAATCATTACACCTGGCAGGCAAAGCTATGCCTAGAACCCTCCTTCTGCAGACCCCTAGTATTGATCTTGGACCCAGAAGATCCCTGGACACATTTCTAACTACTTGGAGAAACCAGATTTCCTAGCCTATCTTAGCTAACCCATAAGCATGTAATGTGGCATGAAAGTGAGACCTGTTTTCTCCTTAGGGGCTCTGGATGGTACCATGAGCATCTGAAATATTTGTACCCAGCCTCTGATGTCGAATAGTAAGAATTCAGCAACCATCATTCAGCTACTTTCCTGCTTATTTTTTCCCCAATAAACCCTATGCTATATCTGCATGAGGCACTAGTGAGTTCTGCTCATGACCCCTTGTATGACTCAAATCTAAAGTCATAAAATTAAATCTTGCCCTCAAATTTTATTTTTTTACCAAGTTCTCCTTTTATTTTGCTTTGGATTTATTACTGCAGCTGTTATGCAGTTTGGTGCATATACATTTATGACTATTCTTTTTCATCAATTGTGCATTTTATCATTACAGAGTACATCTCTTTAGTGTTTTAGCCCTAAATTCCATGTTATTCGATATTAATATCAAATAATAATATTCTCTCCTGTATTGTTTGGTTTGCATTTGTCGCATTTATCCATCCCTTATATTATTCCTGTTGCTTTTTTTAAGTGTGTTTCTTCTAAATAGCACATAGTTGAGTTTTTCCTTTTAACTTAATATGATGAATAGTATATTTTAATAAGTGATTTCAATTATTACATTTAAAATAACTAACACATCTTATTTCATTATGTTATATAGATATATAATAAATATTACTCTATTTATTACTTAAATTATTTCATCTTCTACTTTTCCTTTTTTACTGATTTGATGAAGTTGCCATTTTTCTTAATCTTGATAATTTAAAGTTTCTGTTGTATATTTCCATTCCATTACAGGCATACCTCAGAGATATTGAGGGTTTGGTTCCAGACCACCATAATAAAGTGAATATAGCAATAAAGCAAGTCACATGAAATTTTTGGTTTCACATATAAAAGTTATGCTTACACTATACTGTGGTCTATTAAGTATGCAATAGCATTATGTCTAAACACAATATACATGCCTTAATTTAGAATGCTTTATTGCTAAAAAAAAAAAAAAAATGCTAACCATCATCTGAGCCCTCAGCGAGTCATAATCTTTTTTGCTGGCGAAGGGTCTTGACTTGATGCTGATGGCTACTGACTGATCGGGGTGGTGGTTGCTGAAGGCTGGGTGGCTGTAGCAATTTCTTAAAATAAGACAACAATAAAGTTTGCCACATTGATTGAACTATTTTTATGTAGCATCCAGTGCTGTTTGATAGCATTTTACTCACAGTAGGACTACTTTCAAAACTGCAGTCAGTTCTTCCAAACCCTGCCACTGCTTTATCAACTAAGTTTATGTAATATTCTAAATTCTTTGTTGTCATTTCAACAATTGTCACAGCATCTTCACCAGGAGTGGAGTCCATCTGAAGAAACCACTTTCTTTGCTCACCCATGACAAGCAACTCCACATTCATTAAAGTTTTATCATGAGATTGAAACAATTCAGTCACATATTCAGGCTCTACTTCTAATTCTGGTTCTCTTGCTATTTCCACCACATATGCAGTTACTTCCTCCACTGAAGTCTTAAACCCCTCAAAGTCATCCATTAGGGTAGGAATCAACTTCTTCCAAACTCCTGTTACTGTTGATATTTTGACTTCTTCCAGTGAGTCACAAATGTCCTTAATGGCACCCACAATGACGAATCCTTTCCAGAAGGTTTTTAATTTACTTTGCCCAGATCGATCATGACAAGATTAGAAAATCAAGAATTTGATATTGGAGAAGATATTTCTGTACCTTTTGAATTGAGAACATTTTCATGTGAGTGATGTAAGGGGGGCCTAAGGTTCTGATGAATCTGTTCCTTCTGCCTTGTAGCTTTTGTGTGTCACATATCCCGCACCTCTTCCTTATCATCTTTCAACCTGTTTTGCATTTCTCCATTATCTGCACTGTGTGAAAAAAGCTGGTCTATGTTTGTGATACTCAGATAATTTGGAAATAAAGACAAATAATCTAGGATTTTAAAAAATGAAAAATATTTAAATGATTGGTTTGCAGAAGATTACTGACAGAATAAAAAATAAGCTTCAGAAAAGAGAAACTGCTGATGGTGACACCTGAGAAATGAAACACATCAGACAGAACTTGTCAAAGACTGAACTCAACGATGAGAGAATTATAAGATAGCTTTTTTTTTTTCGTTTCCTTTAGGATATGAAAGCTTTCTGAATCTATTTGACATTAGAAATGCTAAGTTCCCCGAAGTCTAAAAACTATAATTATTTTTTTTTGCAAACCTTAGGAAAATTTTTAAAAGCCAGGGAAAGATATCTGTATTATTTAAATAATGAAAAAATAAACAATGAAATCTAGCTTATTTAAAGATCAGTAACCTATAACTCTACTGCTGATAAAAATGGTCAACATTTGAAAGTATTAAATCTAAAATGTGTGACTACTGAATAAACAGTAGCTGTGAAACTAATATAGTAAACGTGTGGTAGTTCTGAACAAACAACTTATACATACTACATTTTTATATTTTATTTTATTTTTTATTTTTATTTTTTTACACAACGTTTACAGCCTTTATTGATAGGATATAGCCATTATGCCAAAATTCAGCCATTATTATAGAGCCTCATTTCCCATCTAAAATTAATGAGAATATTTTACTTCAAATGGGACACAGAGGCAAAGTGTCAAAATTAAAGTACAATCTTAAAGTGTTACATTCACACTTTAAATATCAAAATAAGCAATTCCGAAAATCATGACTATATGGTCAAATAACTACACAGGGAAAAAAAGGACAGTCAAGTCATTTCATTTTTTCTTGTATATAGTGAAATAGATATATTTATAACTTCAGCCTTCATAAAGGCTTTATGCATACTGCATAAAGTCATTATTCATTTAAAATAAACAAATGTTTACAAAGAACATTTAACCTTAACATTTAAATTTCACAGTTGCTTATGATACTTGAAAGGTTGACCTATATAAGGAAATAAGAGTCCTGTCAAGAGAGATGGTAAACTATAAATATAAAAAAATCTCGTAGTGCTCTATAGGAAAGTCAATAAAGATAACTTAATCTTTCTGGGGGAGAAAAGTATTTAGCATTACAACTTTAAATGTAAATTGTATAAATGAATTCAATAAGAAATACGTTTAAACTTTGCATTGCCACATAATCACCTATTTTGTGTAAAACAATAAAAATGTACTTTTTGAACATATGTACATCAAAACCGAAAGTTTAATTTTGCTTTTTCCTTTATTGGCAACTTTGGTTTTGGTTTCCAGAGGGCATTTTTTACAAATCTTGAAGCTGTCCCTCTGTCCAGCTTGCCAGCCTTTTTCTTGTCTGTTATTTCTTTGACTGTTCATATATACTGATTCTTTCCAGTTCCTACTTTACTGCATGTTCCTTAGGGTTAACTCCCTGAGTGGCCAAATAAACCCAAAACATTGAATTTAATGTGTAAGCAGAAACTAAATCCATTTCTGCTTGTTCAAGTGGGTCCAAATTCTGCAACAATTCATTTCTAGAAACAGACATCATGGTCTTCAGCATCTCATTTACAGCACCAATAGAATTCTCAAGTGTTATGAGAATTCATAAATATTCATGAATTTCTGCTGGATAGTCTTCATTAATTTCATCTCCTGCCATTATGACCAACACATTCACTTCTTTCTACCTTTCATTTACATATTTTAAACTAACAAAGTCACTTCAGAAATACAAAGGCAATTTAAAAAGAATTGCTTTTATTTCAATCTTCTCAAATTTCTCATTTTGCTTTCATGGCTTCCATTTTTTTCTGAAAATTGTGCTTCCTTAGAAACCACAGTAAGAGAGTGATGGGGCTGGAGATGGATCCCCCAGTATCCTGACTCCAGGATGAATTTCTCTTTCTCCCTTAGGGGAAAACAGAAAACAAAAAACTAATTTTTATGAAATAGTCTATGTATTCCTGTGTGTGTGCGTGTGTGTGATTGCTTAACTTAGTAACATGACCATTATTCACATTACAACACACTGGCCTTTGACTTCATAGCTTGGGTGTCCTGAGGGCTAGGCATTTCACCAAAATACAAAGCCAGTTGCTGAAATGTACACAGCAGTTTCCCTAAACCATCTTGGTCTCTTAATGGATCACAGCCACCCATCTAGATAAGAAATGAAAGAGATTTTCTCTGGCAACTTGGTAGCCTTCTTGCTGAGGCAAGAGAAGAAGGAAGAGTTCTATCTCAGGCATAACTACTCTAGGTCCATCCTTCTTGTGTGTCTACCATGCTGGCACTAGGGCTGACTTTGGCCACAAAGTGGACAGATTTTATAGGCTTGGGTCTCTCTCAGACCCAAGCCCCTGATGCTTCTAGAGCAGCTGTCCCTAATCTTTTAGGCATCAGGGAGAGGTGCTCCTATGAGAATCGAATGCCTGATGATCTGAGGTGGAGCTGAGGCGGTGATTCTAGCGCTGGGGAGCAGCTGCAAATACAGATGAAGCTTCACTCGTTTCCCCACCACTCACCTCCTGCTATGTGGCCTGGGCCTAACAGGCCACCGACAAGTACCGGTCTACAGCCTGGGAGTTGGGGATCCCTGGTCTAGAGCAACCCATGGCTCTCCAGGTCTCCTTTCCCCCTGGACCCTACCCAGGCCTCCTCTCTTCTAGGACTCCATGTTCTAAATTAGGGGTTGTCTAAATTAGGGATCTTTTGGACCAGTACATTGTTTAAAGATAAATAAAAACAGAGAGACTGACTTGGAGTTGCCAACTCTTTTGTCATATAAGAACCAAAAAAAGAAAAAACTCTGCTATTGATTTAAATCACTTCATCTTTCAAAATAGACATGTCTATCCCAAAAGAGTTAAGTGTGATCTTAAAATCAGTACATCTTTTTAATTACCCACTTTTCTCTTCATGAACAACCCATTTCATTGCCCTTATTTTTTTCATTTTCCCAAGATAAGTGAAAACATCATCATAGTCTGGTCTCGATTTGGAAGCCACTGCTCTCGATGTGTCTTGATCTCCTCTCTCAAGCTCAAACATTCCCACTGACCGGTAACCACTTCAACCTGCAGCAACCATTATAAACTTAGTGGTAGAAACTTCGAGCACTGAAAAAGGCCAGTGCAAAATAACCAGGGGTCACTGCTGAATAACATTGTCGAAGCTACAGTTTTGAGGGTTTTTTTCTTTCATGACCCACGTTTTGTTGCTAAGCTCTGCCCCACTGGTCTCCATGGCCAGAGGTTCTTTTGCACAGTTTCCATGGCTTCTTCCCAAAAGAATTTCCTTTTCCATTTCTTAGAAAGCAGATCTGGTTGATTCGATGTGCTCATAGCCAGCTGTCCTGAGGAGAAGGGAGGACTCTCCTCCCTAGGTCCTGTCCCAACAGGTGGCTCTCAATGCCCCAGGTGGGCGAACCACTGACTCATAATACA
>NW_011888789.1:14431250-14440830 GCF_000151845.1 Pteropus vampyrus
GAAGAGGGTATGCAGACCTAGATGTTTTGCATACAAATAGATATGTGGTGTATTCATTCATCAAACATTAATTAAAGGCTTACTGGTGCAAAGTATACAGAGATGAAGTAGAAAGGCCTACATACCCATATAATAAAGAATAACAGAGAAAGAGAGAGATCTTAACCAAGGCACCAGCAAGGAAACAAAAATTAACCCTCCCAAGTCCTTATAACATAGCTGGCTCCTTCGGCTCTGAATTCAGAGAAGCCCGTATCATGGCCCCCTACCTCCCCTTTCAACACATTCCGTCCCCACCTCCTATCCAAGAAGCTCACCTCTTAGTCCCTTCCCCAGAGCTCTCCCCAGTTTGCTCCTGTCCGCCCACCCCAACAAGTTAAGCTATTCTTCCTTTCCCCATGGGAGTGCTATTTTCATGAGACTCTGGAGAGACGCAGGGGTTTCTGGCATCAGGGAACATCAGGGACCTCTATCTTCTCTAGCCAGGAAGGCTTTGTGAGTTCTCTCTGCTCCCTGCTACAGACACCGGCCTCTGTCAGCTTTCTTTCCCGTTGCCGACCCTGCCATCTATACCATTGCTTCAAGCTGCCCTCCCCATCACCAGTTTTTAGATGGGGCGCAGTTTCTCTTCTCTTCTTTGCCATCCCTGAACGCAAACACTTAAAGACTGCATGCTGCCATTCCTGGGGAACAGAGAATAGCAAAAGTAACATGGGATGGCGGGTAGTCCTGTTCTCAAGCCTGCAGTCTCTGGTCTTCATTTTTCCATCACAAAGTGAAGACCCAAGGGCTGTTTCTAGCCAGAAGTTTAGTTTGTTTGGTTTTGCTGTTTGATGCTAATTTAGAAAGTGAGAGATTTCACATTTTAAAAAATCTAAATTCTGAGCTTCTCTTGAAGAATTGCAAACTCTGCCCACATTAAGCCCACATTTTCACACAGCAATGACTGGCAGAAGTAGCTGTCCCTTTTGTAAATGAAACATGTCACTCTCGTGTCTCACCAGTTCTAAGTCTGTCACCAGCCATTTCCTGTCTGCCCAGCTTACTCTACCCATTTAAGTCTCCGCCTAGATCCTTGAGATCACAGCTCCTGTCCTGGAGGCTCAGACCAGTGTCCCCACTCTTCCTCATGGGAGAGCGCTTTAGATTAAACAGGGTTCTCACCCCTTCAGGAGAGAAATCAGTGTCTGGGAGAAGGATGAACTTCAACCCAACCTGAGGAAGAACATCTTAACAGTCAGAGAGGTCTGCAGTGGGGTGGGAGAAAGTGAGTTATTTTCTCAGTGGAGATTTCCAGGCTCAGGCAGGGTATTCAGTACTCCCTGACTTTGAATTGTCCATCGCTATCAGACAAATGCTCCAAGAGATCAAAGGAGGCATCACTGAAGGCTGGAGGACCCCACAAAGAGGAGAGATCCCCTTTGGGTCTATAATAGCAGATAATAGTTTCTATTTGATTGTGGAATCGATTAAAGAAGAGTTTGATTTAACTTAATTTTCACAGTGACACATTCCCCTAACTCACCCTGCTGATCCCAAGCGAACGCTGAGCGATGAAGAGGGGTGAGGAGGGGCCTGGCCCTCTCAGGTGGTGGAGGAAAGCCAAGGCTCTCTCCTGCCCTCAGTGGGGCAGCAAATCTAGAGCTAACTCCCTCCCTCCTCCACAGAGTAGCTCCCTACTGCAACTGGAGAACTGGAGGTGCCCTTGCAAACAGCAGAATCAAAGTGGACAAAATTACAAGGCAACTTTTTTGTTTCAACTTGTCTCCTACAGAAAGGAAATAGATTTTATTATAAGATCTAAGAGGCAACATGTTTAATAAACTGCAAAAAAAAAAATGTACTTTTGGCTAGATACTAACATGATGAGCTTTGGGATAAAAGGGGATTTTTTTTTTTTTTTAAAGAAAGTTAGACATGAATCCAAAAGAGGGCTGGGATCCACCTCCCACCATCCCACCAAAATGCTCTCTAGGCAGTTGGGAGCAATCACCTTAACCCTGTCACAGATACCATGCAAAAGGCAAGATTAAAGGCTTTTCCTGCTCCCTTTCCACCCAAATGGAAAAATTTATTGCAAAAACTCTTTGTGCAAGCCAAGTAATATATAGTCCCCTTGTGATGCGACATCACTTAGACACTGACAAATCCCATTCCCCATGTTGTGGGGCCTCTGACTGTGCAGGGAGGCAGCCCCAGAGGTCAGGAATGAGAATATTTCATTGTGTCCACCTCCACCCCCAAGTGAAGAAATATTTCATTCGCATTCTCCTTGGCCCAATTGGAATCTAAAGTCTAGACAGCTTTCAGATAATAGCCATTAGAGACAGCGAAGGGGAATGCATATACATCGCAAAGATTAAGTGGACATTGGACTTCTCTCATAAATTTTCTGGAAAGCTCTCAGAAGGCCCCTCTGATGAGCAACTGAAGGAAGAGTGTCTGGCAACACAATTCCAGATGCTGGGACACATTTCACTCATCCCTGGAACCCTCACCCAGTTCCTAGAGACATGGCAGGGAAAGGCTGTCCTCACCCCAAACTTGTTCAGAAACAAGTGCAAAGACAGTCCCTGGGAAAGTAGGCGAGTGTGTATCAGCGTCCGCCTCACTCGTTAATTCTTTCATTTAGCAAATATTTATCAAGCGTCTACCACTCCTCAGGCATTTCGCTGGACACAAAACTGTTCACAAGCCCAATAAAGACCCTGTTCTCCTGAAACTGAAATTCCCGCTGGAAAGTCTGGCAAACTTTCAATCAGAAATGAGATGCTATCTAGAGTATACCAACTTACATTAAAACTTTGAGATATTGTGAACCTCACTTTACTGCTTGTAACCTCAAGCAACCACATCCTCTACCTTCTTTCCCATGTGCACTGTGGTCTGGGCTCACAATACATCAGTGTCTCCATACCCTACAGCAAAGATGTTTCATTCCACTAAACCGTAGGACTTCCGCTGGCAGAGACCACACCTATCTTTCTCCAGCCTTTTCTTAATACCAAGCATGGTTTTAGGCACAGAACGGGTACTCAATTAATACTTGTAGTTATTAAGCAAATAAACTTACAAACAATAAAAGATGTATCTATGCCTGTCAGCTCCAGGGCTGTTGTAAACGCAAACTTTACCTTTCTGCCCTCAGGGAGAGCAGCATTCACGCTGATATAACTCTGTCCCCCTTAAGACTGACCAGTTTTGGTGAAGGATCACACTGTCTTTGTGTAACATCAACTCCTGAAAAAGCAACAGCAGTTTGACCAGGTTAGGTCAGATTCCAAGGCAGCTTGTAAGATGGTTATGTTGAAGCCACTTTTCTCACACAAAAAGCTGGAAACTCTATCAAGTCTCTGATATGTTACCAGAGTCTAGTTCTAAAAATTCCCTGGGTCATCAGCTAGGGCATACATAAGCCCTGGGAAGGGAAAAAAAAAAAAAAAAAAGTTTATTATAGCTGCATCTATCTTTCCTGAAGCTGGAAAGAATTATGTGCCTTGATCCCAGTGCTTCTGTGCCTCTGATGAAAAGACTCAACCCTGAATCCCAGAATGATTGCCTGGAGCAAAGGCTTGAGTAAAATTTCACCTCTTCTCTTGCCAAAATGTGGCTTTTAGAGCCTGGGCTGCTGATGAAAATGTCAACAATGCTCCCATCAAGAGGAAAATGCTCTTTCCACTGGCTAAGAGCACTGACATTCCAATAGATCAATGGTGGTCTGAGGCACCCTTTGCTGGGCAGAGAGAGAGAACACACCTCCCTTCCCCAACCAAGAGATCCAATGTGGTTAGTAGTGAGTGTTCCTGCTCCAAAGAGGCTGAATGAGGAGCAAAAGTTGAGACAGGTGATATCCTTTTTTTCCCACAGGGATCCTTAGAAGAGGCAGGTGGTCTCAGTCCCTCCCACATTCCAAGCCTCTCTGGCAGCAATGGAAACTCAGGATCCATGTTTAGAATCTGACCCCCTTCCAAGATCTCACTAAGCACTTGCAAATTAAACTTCGTTCCAAAGGGCAACCAACTGGACAAATCCCAAATGCCAAAGAGTCAAACGATGGGAGGATTAGCTAGAGGGAGGTTAACATTCCTGTGGGTCTAACTAACCCTAAGCCCAAAATTCACATGTTAAAATATAAATGAATGGTTTAGGGCTAATGGACCTGACTGCCAAATCTTGATTAACAGTGAGCTCGCAAGGCTAGAACACCGAATGTGTTGGAATAGCTGAAGGAGAGCCGAGCCCGCTGGGCTCAGCCGCAGCGCCCCCTTGCTTGTTAACTTTACTAACCAAAGAGGGAGCAAGTGTTGCAAAGTAGCAATGATACAGTAACTAGCTTTGCAGCGACTCTAGAAAAGGGGCAGATATTTGCTATACAATTAGTTATGTCCTTCCATAGAATCATGGAATCGTGTAGTTGAGTGGTTTCTAAATTTTCTCTGAGAACAGGAATTCTGGAGAGATTGTAGACCCTGCCATAGCGGAAGAGCTCCACTTGCACCTACTGAATCTGATTGGGGTTCTGAGTTAAGATTTTGTTTGAAGAAGTGGTTTTACTGATTGTATCAGATAGGACTCTTTTTAACTACAAAAGTCAGAGACTCTGATTTACACAAAAATAGATTTAGGTAAAATTTAGGTTAAAGACTATGGGCTTCAAGAACAGCCAGATACAGTGACTTAAACAATGTCAGCAGGACTGAGGCATTCTCGGTTTCTTACCCTGCTTCCTTCTATGTGAGCTTCATTCAGGTAACCCTTCCCATGCAGTGGCAAGGTTCGACTTCCACTCTCACATCTCACAAGTCCAGTGGTTCCCTTCCCTAATAGCTCTCTATCAGTTAGGACCAGGTTAGTCTGCCAAGTAAAGAAAATTCAAAATGACAACTGTTTAAACAAGAAGTTTATTCTCTCTTATATAAAGAAAGTCCAGAGGTAATCAATCCGGGATGAATGGCTGCTCCACAGTCTTCAGGAATCTGGGCTTCTTTTCTCTTGCTCTCTGTCATAGGTGACTTCCAATTCATAGTCCAACGCGGCTGCTTGAGCTCCAGCCATTTTACCTATATTCCAATCAGCATAAGAGAAGAAGGGAAGAAAAAGGGCTTGCTCCTATTTCTTTAAGACTATTTTGGAGAAGTAATATATGATACTTCCTCTTACATCCAAAGGCCAAATTTAATCGTATGTCCACAACCCGCTCTCAGGAAGGCTGTATATGTTAACATTTATTCCTTGTAGTTATAAACCCAGCTAAAAATTAGGAGTTCTACTACTGAAAAAGATGGAGAAAATGGATATTGGAGGAAGACTAATAGTAGCTTCCTAATATGAATCTTATAGGTTGGACTTTCATCATGATTCAATCCTGATTCAATCTCTTTGGCCAGATAGAGGGAATATACTTATTTACCAGGTCTGATTCTCATGGCCATGCCTGCTTCTAGAGAGAAAGGAAACAGGGAGAAATGCTGGGCAGACAGAAATAACAGAATCCATTATACTGCCAAAATAAATTTTGACAACAGCAGAAGTTGATAACAGAACTCTTGCACTCTAGTATGATGTCTTAATCTTTTCATTTTTCAGGTGCTTCCAGAAACTGAGGTTCTGAGAGGTGAAAGGACTTGTAATGATATGCAGCTATTACTACTTAGGCACAGGTGAAGACTCTCTGTCTAGTGCTCTTCCTACTCCTGCTTAATTACTCTGTGCTGTCTGTCACATTATACAAATATGAAATTTGAAGTCAAGGTCTATAATTTACACCATACTTGGCTGAACATAATGAGTTCCAATAAATTGCTTCTTAATTTTTTTCAACCTTTATGACCAAGAATGGAGATTTACTAACCCCATGGACATAGTTACATCAATATAGAAAAAAATAAGCTTCCTTGATTTCCTTTTCTGAAGCTTACTAATCAGCGTATACCTGTGTTTTCAACCACCATGAGCAATCTGTCATCTCAACATCTGAGAATACAGCCTCCCTCGTTCATCCATCCATCCATCCATCCATCCATCCATCCATCCATCCATCCATCCTTTCACGAAGCTGCTTGCCAAGCACTGGTAAACAAAAATGAGAGAGGGTCCTTTCCCTCAAAGGGCTCACATTTGTATGTGGAAAACACACTAGTAGAGAGATAGATAAATGGGATAAATATGTTTACACACTTAAGATGTCAATGAGAACAGAAAGAAAAAGGCCTCACGGTCAGACTTCATAGAGAGGTAATAAAGCTAGCCAGGCAGGAAAGGGCTTGAGCAGAGAGATCAGAATGCGCAAACACACATGTGCCTGAGAGGGTACTACGCAGAGTTCTGTATGGCTGGAGCTTGATTGTGAAGGGCCTGGAGGCAAGAAAGGTGACAGAGGATCACATCTCAAAGGTCTTTGTATGCCTTGTACCTAGACCTGAGGAGAGAGAATGATTTAAATTATTAATCAATTAAAAATTTAAAATGAAGTGTAGGCAAATAAGTGCTAAGTCACCAGTCAAGTTCCAAAGAGAAAGAATCTTTTCTATTCTGTGATTATTTTTCTTAAGACTCTGGCTCTGCACAAAGCGTTCAGAGGTGTAGGAACTAGGTAAGGTGGAGTGTGAAGAAAAGTAGTTCATTTTCATTATTCACAGATCCCATATTTGTGAATTTGCCAACTCTCTAAACTATATATGTAAAATCAAGTGCAGTGCTTCCATGGTCATTCATGAACATGCGTACGGGGGTGAAAATGTTGAGTCATCCTGTATGCACATTTCCAGATGAGCCCGAACAAAGCAACACTCTACCTTCTTTTGTATTTATTTCAAATATCTTTTAGTGCCACCTTTTTGGGGATTTCTGTTGGTGATTTCACTGTGGGCCCCCAAGCAAAGTGCTGTCTGGTATCCTAAGCACAAGAAGGCCATGATGGCACTCATGGAGCAAATCACTTGAATTCGAAAAGCTTCATTCAGGTATGAGCTACAGCCCTGTTGGTCATGAGTTCAGTGTTAACGAACCAATAATATACATTAAGTAGGCTGCCCTTAAACGAAAACACACATAAAACAAGGTGATATGGACCGGGTGACAAAAATGTTGTTACCAAAAGCTCATGAGAACCTAACCCTGTATTTTTCCACCACCACCCCATGCGGGTCAAGTCTCAAGTCACCTCCACTGCCCCACCCAGGCAACGTAGATCCTGGTCTCTGAGACACATGAAAGGACTGCCACCTCCCTATTCACAGCTAACGGTGATCCTGGCTTCTCTCCATAGCGCACCCTCACATCCCTATACCACAGAAGACTACGGGTATCTCCTCGTTGTGCCTCAGCAGGACACACAGCAGCAGAGACTGATGTTGCCACCTGAGCTCACTTGGGGCCCCCATCACAGCCTGTGCTACTGCCTTGTCCAGAGGTCCAAGACCAGACTCCAGCCTTGTCGATAAGGGAGATCAGTAGAAATCCTTGCCAATGGGTTGCCCTCATTTCAGGTATCAGGTATCGACTGAAAGAACAGACGGCAAGAATGAAGTAGGCAGAAGAGAAAGGGAGGGCATTTGGTGTATCAGATGTCATTTAACCCCTACGGGGGATGGGGTGGTAATCCCTGTGGTATAGGTAAGGACATTGAGACTTGTAAGAGTTAATTACTTACCAAGGTTACAGCTATTAAATCTAGAAGGAAGATTCAAACCCGCATCCACTTGGGCTAGTTCTACCTCTTCAGGTTGCCTCTGCTTTGCTCCCACAGAAAAGTTAGGGTTCATGACTTTGTGAGGACTCAGTGACAAGGACTGTGAAAGTACCCGATGAATTATTAAATTCTGCACAAACGAAAGAGGATATTACTGTAAGAAACCCAAAGAGACTGTCTACATTTTCTCAGTGTCCTGGAATCTGGTTGTATCTAATGCTGCTGCTGGCGGGGAGAAGCCTGTGCTTAACCTTGCCTTTGGTGTTCCAAGGATCCAACTCCTCAGTAATTTTATTTGGAGTCAGAATATGTGTAAAGTCCTAGATATAAGCACCAGCCTTTTCCATCTTTTCTTAGTACAGGTTTATAGGCCTTTCCCAGTCACCACTTTCATTCTGACCAAGACCTCATTGGGCCCCAGCTGGCAAGGTCCAGGATAGTTAGCCTTGGAACCTGGTGTGTGGTCCTGGTGTCAGCGCTGGGTACCTGTACTTCCCTGGATTAGGGTTTTCCTAACTCCCAGTGTACATCCAGAGCATACAACGAAGCTTTGGTCAGGGTTTCCTGCTTTGGAGCCTAGTTCCCTTCATCAATATGAAAGTCCTGCCTTGAATTCCTTCAGTAAAGAAGTTTAGAATTTAGCCAGGAATACAGAACATATTTCTGGATCCACAGATCTTCCACGAGCAACTTTCCCAAAGGTACCTTGTTTGGAACAAAGAGTAACCGTCAGAGTGACCAGCAGGACATCTGGCAACTAAGACCACAGTCCTAGTTATGTAATTATATAATAACTCAGATATAAGCCAGAACATGGTAAAGGACATAAATGAAGTACTGACAAAGTGCTGCATGGTTACACAGCTAGTGAAAGGTGAAGCTTAGAATCCTAAACCACCCTCTCGACTAAGGGCTCCCAAGCAAAAGATGCACTCCAAAAAGGTCTTGCAGTTGAGAGACATAGGAAAGAAACCACAAGTTCCACTCCCTCCACAAGTTCCACTCCCTCCTACTATTCCTCCCAGCATCCTCCCTCTATCCCCAAAGTACAGTACCTTCACTGTAGTTAATGAGCTCCTTGCAAACCTTGGACATCTGGAGTTGGAAGGACAGCTCTGAGGCTAAACTAGGTTTTCTATAAGTGTTTTGACAGATTCACCTGGGTGTCAGACAACACAGAGTAGATTTCCATGAATTTAAGATTCCTTCAATCCCTCTCTACTGCTGCCCAGGTTTCCATTGGTGATTAGTTCCCAAGAAGCTCTTATCAGGTGGCACTGTGGAAACAGTGCTCAAGCTAGTTTATGTCTTTGGGAGTAAGGTAAGAGGAGTCGCCTTGCTCAGATGTTTGGGTTAGCAAAAGCACCCCTGAAGGAGATGGACAGCTCCACCATGGAATGCGTCCAGAGCCCTGGAGGCAGTCCAGGTGCTTGGAGAGCTAAGCCATTAGTCCCATTGTCTGATTAACATCTCTCCGCCTGGCCCTTGTGTCGGGAGAGATTGATTGAGTCCATGCTCTCAAAATGAGGCAGTGGCATGGGAGCAGGGAGGGGAGGATGAGTCAGACAGATGGGGTGTCACGGGACTAGCCGACTTGCCCTCACCAAGAGGGAATTTGGTGGGGGAGGGAGCCCAAGGAGAAAGAAGCCTCTGCCCTGCTGACCCCTTCCACAGCAATTAGCAGAGGGGGCATGATCCTTCTGAATCTATGCAATTAAACAGATGCGGTTTGTGGCCAGTTTGCTAGACCACTCTCTTCTACCAGTGCACTAATGGGCCCTAAGTGGGTCCCAGATTCTCAGCTGCCAAATGGAAGTATCTGCCAGCATTTCGGGCTGTCCCAAGACAAAAAGAGGAGAATAAAGAATGGGGATATTTGTGTGTGGGGGT
>NW_011888789.1:14440880-14445257 GCF_000151845.1 Pteropus vampyrus
TCCAGAGCCCTGGAGGCAGTCCAGGTGCTTGGAGAGCTAAGCCATTAGTCCCATTGTCTGATTAACATCTCTCCGCCTGGCCCTTGTGTCGGGAGAGATTGATTGAGTCCATGCTCTCAAAATGAGGCAGTGGCATGGGAGCAGGGAGGGGAGGATGAGTCAGACAGATGGGGTGTCACGGGACTAGCCGACTTGCCCTCACCAAGAGGGAATTTGGTGGGGGAGGGAGCCCAAGGAGAAAGAAGCCTCTGCCCTGCTGACCCCTTCCACAGCAATTAGCAGAGGGGGCATGATCCTTCTGAATCTATGCAATTAAACAGATGCGGTTTGTGGCCAGTTTGCTAGACCACTCTCTTCTACCAGTGCACTAATGGGCCCTAAGTGGGTCCCAGATTCTCAGCTGCCAAATGGAAGTATCTGCCAGCATTTCGGGCTGTCCCAAGACAAAAAGAGGAGAATAAAGAATGGGGATATTTGTGTGTGGGGGTTGGGTGGGGGGATTATCTCCATTTTTTTTTTCTGATGCAAACTAGAAAGAAAAGCCAAAGCTCACAACCAAAAAGTTATCAAAGAAAATTTCGGAGGCACACAGAGTGCAAAATAATATGAGTACACAGGATAAAAATTCTGGCAATCAGTTAATCAACAGCTACCTTACTGACCAATTCCTTTGGGCCCAGAGAAAAGCTAGATTAGTGGTTTTCAACCGAGAGGAATTTTTTTTTTTTTTTGGAAAGTAGGAGGTAGCTTGAAAATATTCTCCTCTTCTTTCCATAGTCAACTGCAATAGACCCCCTACTGTAAGTATTATAGAAAGAAAAAGCCTTAAAAAATAATTTAGCATCTCTAACCTCAAGGTGCTCACACTGTTTAATTAGAGAGACCAGACTTTCTGATCTTAAATCATAACCATGGAGAGTAGAAAAACCCCAGAGATTCAGTTCCTTGTTTCGAAGATAAGAAACCTGAAGTCCAGAGAAGGAAAGAGACTTGTTAAAGAACTCGAGTCTAGCTTTGCTTAAGGGAAATAATACAGGTTTAATATGACAGAAGAGAACCTAATCCTAAACTGGTCACCTTGACAGAGTGTGCACATATGTGTGTATTGTGTGGTTTGATGTACTATGATATGGTGGTGTCTGGCCAACCTTCAAGCTATTGTAAACAAATTGGATCAACACGTAAAATGTATTTTTGTAACAGCAATCCCTGGGATGCTGAGCTGGGAAGGTCATGAAACATGGCACGGAGCCAGCTTCGAATTGAATAGGAGTCTGATACTACCTGTTGACTGGACCTTGCAAGAACTTTATCTCATTAGGAATTCCAAGGGCACAATTGAGGCAGGAAACACGGTACGAAGGGTGGCCCCCAAAAAATGAGGCAGTATGAGTGAAGAATTTAATAATACCTCCAAAAGGACTATAAAAATTGTAGAATTTGAAAGTGAGACAAAAATATGAAAAACTTGAGGCCAGCTTACTAACTGATGGGGACGCTCAAGACAGACTGACTCACAAGACATCATTCCATAGGCCATGAGAGAGCAGAGGCTGAGAATGCACAATACCTATAGGAGACAACCATTTGTTTTTCTGGTTTGAATTAAAGTAAAACTGCTTTATACATATATACATATATGTATGTATAAAGTAGTGTATATATACATATATACATGTATATACATATATACTACTTATATATATGTAGTAGTATACATAGTAGTATATATATATAAAGTAGTATATATACATATACACACATATATGTATGTATCAGACTTTCTACTAATTCAGATGAGCTACCTCTGAATTAAGGCAGGTGCAGGACTTCTTTCTATTGAATATTGTTTTCATTTCTTCAAAGCCCTTCTCTTTCCCCTACACTCAATATTTTCATTTTATTTCCTAAATTATAATTTAGGTAGCTGATGACTCATGTAAAAATGCCATTATTTTAGATATTTCTCTAACATGATAAAGAAAATCTATATTGAGCCAAGCACTGATGTCATAATAGCGAAACACTAGAAACATGGGCTGGACTTAGTGACTTGCTTCCCAAGAAAAAAAATGTCTGAATGGGAATAAAAGTAAATTTACAAGGTAGAAAGCTGGCAAGTACTCACTACCTAGGCCAGGTGACCAGGTTTCACATTGCTAGTGATAAGTCATGTTGATAGCATGTACCCCCTGATATGATGTATATGACAAGAAAACGTCACCTCTGCAGGCTTCTTCTCCAAAACTGATACCACAGTCTAATCATGAGGAAATATCAGACAAATTCAAATTGAGGTGCATTCTACACAATACTTGACTAATATCCCTTTAAAAACAAGGAAAGACTAAGAAATTATCACAGATCAGATTGAGACCAACGAGACATGCCAACTAAACGCAATGTGGTATCCTGGACTAGATACAGAAATAGAAAAGGGATATTTATGGGAAAAAAATAGTGAAATTCAAATAAAGTCTTAAGTTTAGTTAATAGTAATGAACCAAAAGGAAAAAAAAAAAGTAATGTACTGATGTCGGTTTCTTAGTTGTCATGGTTATGTAAGATGTTAACAATAGAGGAAGCTGGGTGTAGGGTATACAGTAACTCTCTTTGAAGAACTATCTTTGCAGATTTTCTGTAAATCTAAAAACACTCCAAACTAAAAACTATTATGTTTAAGGAAAATGCAGCTTTAAGGAGCAATCCAGTATTTTTGTATGTTCACAGCCAGGAAAAAAATTAGAATAAAAACAAAAATGCCCATTTCACCACTAATTCATATTGTTCTAAAATTTTTGACCTTTGTAACAAGGAAAAGAAATAAGTAATAAGACCATTATTGTTATTTCTATGTAGAAGGTACATGAGTAGTTGTTACATTTTAACTTTCACTTTTCTATATAAAAATAAAATCAACATAGGTATGAAAAAGAGAAAAATAATCTTTGTCAATAATATTATTATATAAAGCACAAGAGAAATAGCTAAAATTCTGATAATTACAAACAAGATTGAGTAATGTGACTTATAAAATAAACATATGGAAAAAAAGCAGTGGTTTACCTCTTTGCCAGAGATAACTAGTTAGAAAATATAATAGGAAATAACATCATTCTAAAATCTAAAAAAAAAGATAAAATAAAATATCAAGTAATAAATTGAACAAAATTGTCAAGGCTCTACTTGAACAGACTTATAAAATTTTACTGAGGTACACAAAAGATATTCAAATAAATGGAAGGATGTGGTTTGTTCTTGAATGAACAGATTAAAAAATAATAGAGATGGCAATCCTTCTATAAATTATTTCATAAACTTAATTCAACCCCGATTTTTAAAATAGGAAAAAATGATCTAAAGTTCAGCAGGAAGAAAATGAACAATTATTTGTGCTAACAAAAAACTAAAAGTAATCTATATTTCTTTCAATCAAGGACTGGCCAAACTAATTATATCATATCCACTCAATGAACTATCACAAAACAGTTAAAATTAATGGGTTAGAACTTTATATAGTGATATGAAAAGATGTTTAATAAATTTTTAAATACAAAAAATGAATCATAAAGAAGTCTGCATAACGTAAGCCCACTTACGTAAATATGCATACACCGATGTAATTTTTAATACGTGCTTTCCAAAAACGCAGAAGAAACTATTAACAGTGCCTGTTGGGAGTGGAACTGGAGAGCTGAGAAGAGAGGGAGCGAGCGCTTTGATTTCTCATCTCTTTTATTGAAACTGTTGGCCATGAGCATGTATTGTTTTTATTTTTTTGTTATGAAGTATTTATGTATTGGCTTTTACAATAAAAACTCCTTAAAATATGCAGTAAGAATTATGAAAATTAAAATATTACTGCTATATCATCAGTTATTAAAATACATAATGAAATTAAAATAATTAAAAAGTTATAATAATTAGCTCATTAATGTGATATACTATAAATGGACAGGTCAGCATTACAGACTAGAGAATCTCAAAACAAATCCAAATGTACACATAAGTATTTAGTATAAGATAACAGCAGCATCTGGGAAAATAAATGACCAATAATATCGAGATGGCTGAATAAAGCATGAAGGGGAAAAAAGATTAGAGCTCTGCCTTATAACTTATCTGAAATTCCAAGTATATTAAAAAGTTTAATGTAATAATAACTGGAAGAAAAAAATGACTGGAAGAAAATAGATTTACATAATTTATTATAAAATAATATGTTAATACTATAAAATTGATTTATATGATCTTATGATAAAGGAAGTTTTTCTATGCTTACCACCAAAAGCAAAAAGCACAAAGGGAAGACCAATAGATTTGACTAAATAAAATGTTTACAATTCTGTTTTTACAATAGCAAGAAGAAATAAAATT
>NW_011888789.1:14446867-14461337 GCF_000151845.1 Pteropus vampyrus
TAATATAGGATTATAATTGGATTATGATATATCCAAATAACAGAATACTCAGCACAATATTTAAGAATGTGAATACTGAAAGATTGTGTTCCATGAATAAGGCAGGTTATGAAATAGTACATAAACTCAGATTCCATCATGTAAAAAAACGAAGGAAGGAAAAGGAAGAGAGAAAGGAAGGGACACAAAGGGACAGAGGGAGGGAC
Organism: Pteropus vampyrus; assembly: GCF_000151845.1. NCBI lineage: Eukaryota > Metazoa > Chordata > Mammalia > Chiroptera > Pteropodidae > Pteropus > Pteropus vampyrus. The sequence continues at coordinate 14,447,074 of NW_011888789.1, forward strand.
AGAGAAAGGGTGCCTACTCACCCTTTTCACCTTGGATAAGTAGCATACCCTGTCTAAATCTAAGCTACCTCTTCTATAAACAAAGACTTCATCTCATACCTTGTAAAAAAATAAACAAATAATATGTTGGTGAGGGCTCTTTGTAAACTTCAGGTGCAGCACAAATTAAAGGTGGTGAGAGATGGTGAAGAAAGAAAAAGAAGTTAAAAAAAAATTGGAAGGCACATGTGCTCTTCTCTGCAGGAGTTTTCTTGGGGAAGAGTGAAAAACTTTGAAAGCCATTTATGCATTTATAAATTAGTGAGCACCAAATCCCCAACATGGCCTCCAAGGCCCCTGGACCCTCCAAGCTCAAGTGGCTCTGCTTTCTCCTTCCTCCTGCACTGCACGCTCCCAGGCTTTCTCTCAGTTCCTCTAATCGACCATGCTCTTCCTTTTTCCAGGCTTTGGCAGGCGCTTCTCCTTGACCTGAATGTCTCTCCCCAACCTCTACATTTCTTTTCCTAGATAATTCCGACTTATTTTCCAGAACTGTGTTCGAATGTCACTTCTTCAAGGACGCCTTCTCAATCTGGGTTGATTCCTATAGTATGCTCTCGTAGCATCCTGTACCTCACTTTTATAGCTCTTGATCACAACTAAAATTTATAAATTCCAGAGTTAACTGTTTTCCATCTACCCTCCCGGCTAGAGTAGAAGCCATCCTGCTCTTTGTCATAGACCCTGTGCTGAGGCACAGTGGCTTACACATAGTTAGGACTCCATAAATATGTGTAGAATTAATTGTACAGTCTGTTACAACCTGAATATCCAGAGAATGCATGAAGTACACATTGAAAGAATCTGAAAACATTTAAAACATATCCTTGCCCAAGCCGCCTCCCAGAAAAACTGTTTTTAATTGGCCTGGTGAGTGCCTAGGCATGAGTACCAGCTGGATTTCCCCAGGTGATTCTAAGATGTTGCCATAGGTAACAATCACTGTTGACAATCCAGGACCAATCTCAGAGCAGGTGAGCATCTCTCAGGTCTGGTCAAGTGGACACAGTACAGAGCAGAAAGCTTAAACCTTGAGTGCACCTCTCCTTTCTTCCCCACCTGCCCTCTGTGACATCTGTAAATGCTTAGAGACAAATATGATGCAGCCCAGGCCCTAAGTCCAGGCTGAGGAGAGGTTTGCTTTTACAGCACCAACACTCAACAGATTAAAATGTGAAGTTGGAGACTGTTTACATCCTTCCTGCTGTTTTTCTGGTATTTCGGTTCGCTGAAAAGGTGCTGTCCCTTTCAGAGGTCTTAAGGAAGCCATATTAACACCTGTTATACTAAACATTCCAGGGTCCAGAGCTGAGCACACACACAACTGGCTGCTCACTTTCATTTAAACTAGCTCTAATTAATGTCATTAGATTCAGAGTCCATTTATTTGTAGCATATGGATTTTCCCACTATATAAACCATCTCCAAACTGAACCATCTCTCAGCAAAAACTATTTCCTGTTACAGATGTTTCTACCTCACTCCACAGCAGACTGGAAACATACCACAGCAGGAGAGTGAGTAGGATCATGTAAGAGCTTGGAGGCTGTTGTGGGGTCGTGCAAGCCCTAATATTCAGTGTGGTCTTGAGACCAACAGCATAAATATCATGTGGGATCACGTTAGAAATGCAGTCTCAGGCCCCACCCTGAACCTGCTGAGTCGGAATCTGCATTTTTACAAAATCCCCCTGGTGATCCACATGTACATTTAAAGCTGAGAGGAATTGGTCTCAAACACACTGTGCATTGGAATCACCCAAAGAGTTTTTTTAAAAAACGTTAATGCCTAAGCTCCACTCCAAGATTCTGGTTTAATTGTTATGAGATATGGCCTGAGCAATGAGATTTTTAAGTTCTAATGTAGAGTAAAATGTGGGAATCTAGGTCAATCACCTCTTTTTCTGCTAAACAAACTGAGCCTGGGAGTTAAGTAACTCACCCAAGGTCTCACAGTCAAGACTCAGGTTGAGTTTGATTGCATAACAGCAAGAGAGCTTAGGTCCATGGTAGAGAAACAAACACCAAATTGCGCAATATTTTTTGTTAGTGTGTGTAGTGGATTGTATAGTGTATCCCCAAAAAGATATGTGCAAGTTCCAACCTGCTGGTAGATGGCTTTATTTGGAAATAAGGTCTTTGCAGATCTTAAAATGAGATCATCCTGAATTTAGAGTGAGCCCTAAATCCAAAGATTAATGTCCTTATAAGAAGAAGAGAAGACACAGAGAAGGCAAAGTGAAGATGGAGGCAGAGATTGGAGTAATATGTCTATAAGACAAGGAACACCAAGGATTGCCAACAACCACCAGAAGCCAGGAGAGGCATGGGTTGGTTTCTCCCTCAGGACATCCAGCAGGAATCAACCTTGAGACACCTTAATTTCAGAATTCTAGCCTCCTGAACTCTAAGAGAACAATGTTCTGTTGTCGTAAGCCACTCAATTTGTGGTGATTTATCCTGGCAGCTCTACGAAATTAATACAGCCCACCTCAAGCTTGCCAGCTCATCTGGTACCAACATGGGCACTCCAAAAAATTGTCTGAATCCAGCCCTGAACCAAACAGTTTCTGCCAAGCATGACAGCCCAGAGAACACCCATTGCTCGAAAACGCTCAACAGTTTCCCATTGCTAGTAAAACAAGTGCAACCTGAGCTTCATGGCCTGTCATTTACATAGGCCCCTGCAAGGAGCCCTGGGAATTCTGTTTTCATAATTTTGTATTCTTATTCTTAGAGTGTGACTCCCAAACTGTGTATATGTGTCAAAAAACACTAAACCTGAATCTGACCTTGCCCCCGCTTTTAGTGTAAAATGGACAGTCAAAGCACGCTGCCACCTCACCTCAGTCTATCTCTCCAAGCCCATCTCCCATGTATCACCTACTTGAGGATACCCTCAGCTCAGCTGGACCTTCTCCGTGCTCCCTGTAACGTGCTGTATGCCTCCCATCTCCCAGTCTGCACCTCAGGCCAGCCCTCTGCTTCTCTGCTTCTCTAAGGTTTGCTTTCCACAGACCTAGTTCAAAGCCAATTCTGCTTGGGAAGCTTTTCCTGACCTTCCTAGCCAATGGAAATTGGCTTTCTCCTGCAGAACTCTCTACTTAATATTTTGATATTCATCTCCTCCATAAATGACCCATTTGTTTTTCCAAATCTCCAAGCACTTGGGAAAAGAAAAGGCCAGAGAAACAGACCTCCTAGGCCTGACCCACAATACACCTCCCTCCCTCTTCTCTTTTCTGCCTCTCCCAGATATATGATTCCAAAGTCTCATTCCAAATGGCAATCCTAAGGCCCCCACACAAGTCGGGCCAGTCACTTTCTTACCCTCTCCACTATTGCTCTCTTGAAGTTTGCATCTTAGGCTGCAAAGAAACCTCAGTATCTATCTACATATTCCAGAGCTATCTAGAACCTCCCCAAAGGGTGGGGTTTGGCCATCCCAAATGGAAGTGTACACAGAGTCTAAACCTATCCTGCATATGAGGTGAGAGATGACACTCCCACCAGCTCTGTGTCACCAAACAGAAGACATCTGTATCCTGGAATGTATATGCCATCTCTGAATAACTTCAAAAGGAAATATGGACCAAATAGCTTCCCAGAAGACATTTGCCTAAGTCATATGCTTGGTTCCTGTACGAGCCTAAGAATTTCTTGTTGGTCATATCATTCCAATGAGTAGTAAAGGAAAAGATGACCCTGGAAAGCTAGAATGACTGGGGACATTCGTGATGACCTAAGCAAAGATTCGTTTGTGGTCACTCGGGAGCTAGACTGTAAAGATATACAAGATAGGATGAAGATAGCTAGCTTACATTTTGCATTTCTTGTGGTTCTATAGTATTCCCTTAATGATTTGGATTAGAACGCTTTCTTTAGCCCATATTTATCAAAATGACAGTTTGCTTTTTCCCATGTCAACCTCCTCACAGATATGCATTCTGGATTCTTGTTGATTGTCCTCTTCTCTGTTGGAGTGATCTTGAAATGTTAGTGTGCCTCAGTGTATAAGTGTGGATGCCCCAGGAAGAATAAGTTTAAGGTATTATCGTTCATTCATTTATGCCCCCATACTGTGACAGCATAAGGATACAGACTTTACTCTCAAGGCACCCTTGAAGAGCTCACAGTCTAGTGAGGAAATCTCACATTACATTGCCATCATTTTGTGTCCACATGTCTAAGTGCTATAAAAGAGATATAAATCATAAGTACAAAACACTATGGAAGCACAAAGGAAACAGCAACTCACTTGTTCCCCATGGATGAATCAATCACATTCTTCCCTAAACCAAATGTTCCTAGAGGGGAAGGGAAGTGGAAGATATAAAAAATTAAAGAAGAATTATATGATTCAGAGATTGAATCAGTAATGTGTCATGAAGTTAAAGTTTATTTCAAAATGCAAGAGTTGCATAATAGGAGTTCAGAGGTTTCTAACCTTGATCTCAGATAGGATAATGAATATTCTTGAAATATGTGAATATGAGTAAAGGGATTACAGCCGACCCTTAAACAACTAGGGTTTGAACTGTGGGGGTCCATTCATATGCAGATTTTTTTCAATATATACAGTCATCAGCCTTCCATATCTGTGGATTTTGCATCCATGGATTCAACTAACCTTGGATCAAAAACAGTATTTTCAATCCACAGTTGGGAATCCATGAATGTGGAAGGCCAACAGTATGCATTGTTCTATGTCACTTTACATAAGATACTTGAGCATCTGCAGATCTTGGTACCCGCAGGGGGTTCTGGAACCAATCTCTCTGCAGACAACAAGGGCTAACTGGAGTTAAGTTTTGGGAGAGTCAAAAGTTGTATGCAGATTTTCGACTGCACAAAGGTCGGTGTCTCAAACCTCCCACGTTATTCAAGAGTCAACTGGACACACTATTAGCTCATACCTATTAGAGGGATTTTAATCACCAAGATGTCAGGGCGTTACACAGGTACAGGACTAATGCCTGAATGGCAGCCCTAGACAATACGGGATTTGCCCGGATTAGTAAAAATTTGTCCACCATTCAGGAGAACTTTGCTTGCATGAAGTATAACCACCATGAGTCAAATTTTTAAGAAATAAAGTCTAGCATCTAAGATGTGCTTGGAATTCAGGAACATAGAATAGCAAAGATCCAAGCACTGGGAGAGAACACAGACCAAAAAAGAGGATATGACTTGAAACAGCGCTGGACTGTAATTCCTATGTATAGCCTAAGATAATTTTAATTATAAGTATAAACTATGAGGTCTACAAATGATTGTGCTGGACGGTGTAAGTTTTTATGCAGGATTTAACATGAAAAAATTCTTTGTTCAGTTACTATGTTCATTAATTAAATTATGTTCATTGATAACTATCCAAACTCTTTTCCTTATATCGCATATTACTTTGTGCTTTGATTTTGACACACTAAGCGCCTGAAGGAGGAAACAACATATTAGCTAAAGGGTGGCAAAAGGCTTGAAGAAGTAAAGTTGGGGCTCCTAGGACTCTACTCTGAAGACACAGCTCAACAAATACATATGACATATACATGTATTTTACTCACTAGGAAATTATCTGTTAATAGCAAAAGATTGGAAACAATCCAAATGTCCACCTAAAGCAGACTGGTTAAATAAACTATGGTACATCTATACAATGCAGTTTTATGCAACTTAAAAGAAATGAAGATCTCTAATGAATGGTTATGAAATCATTTCCAAGATCTTTATTAAGGAAGAAATCAAGAATAATTTAAATGTATATAAGTATATAAGTATATTTCCTTTTATGAAAGAAAAAAGTGAAGAAAAGTACAATATACTTCCTTTTGTGAAAGAAAGGGGGATATATATGCACATTTTTGTTGTTACTGTTATTTCAAAAAGAAACAAAGAAAATATAAACCATAAACAAATGACGATGACTGCCTCTGAGGTCAGGAGATAGGCTGTGGAATGAGGAAGTAGAGATGAGAGCGAGGATTTTCTAAGCATAATTTTAATATTATTTGGACCTTTAAACTTTGTATTTTACATATTCAAAAGCTAAAATTAATTAAATTAAAAAGGGGGGAACCCTACAACTTTAAATGGAACACAGAAACATATTAACCTAAGTGTTTATCAAATTAACAACATAATTGTCTTATTATTTTGAATAACTTATGAATACTATATATATCTTCAATGGTTCTATTCTCTCTGAACAACTACGTTCTGAGGATAAAAAGTCATTAACAGCATTGTGATTATAACCATGATACTCTTTAATGTACATTACAAGATAAAGAAAAGAAGTTAAAATAGCTTATTCTGTAATCATGAAACTATTTATGTATATTACAAGATAAAAAAAATAAGTTAAAATAAGTTATTCTATAAACCAAGGTTTTCAGAATAAGAGAGCAGAGATATGTACATAAAATAAAAGAAGTGAAGAAAAACCTTACTTGTTTCTTTCTCCATTCAGAAAATCTACAGTTAGATTAGATTTGGAAATATCAACATAAATTCATTTTTAAAAATATTCATTCCTAGCTCTGTCTACTGAAAGGCCCTAGAAATTATGACAGTGACGATGAAAATACCTACCTAGCACCTGAATCTTGGTTGGTTTTCCTTTTAACTGTGGTGAATACACATAACATTTACCATCCTAATCATTTTTAAGTGTACAGTACTGATAAGTCAGATCTTGGTTTTTAACACCATTCCCCATTAAAAGAAATCAGGGCTCTCTGAGAAATGGCTGATTTCAGGTCTGGGGCAAAAAAAGAATAAGGGTGAGTGGGACATCATGATGTGCCAGAAGGCAAGGAAAGCACTCAAAGATCATTCGGGTCAGATCAGAAGGACACAGGAGCCAGCCCGGAGGCACTCACACTGTCTGAATTTGGGTAAACTTGAGCATCAAAAGTGACTGTAATTTATTGTAACATATTAAATAAATGCGCGAGTCCACAGTGATCCTCAAAGGAGAGAGAAGAGGAGGGAGGATGGCCTCAGAGGAAAGCTCTTCTTTATAGAAGGCCAGATAATATTGAAGTGAAGGAAATCACTTTGCAATCTCCACAGTAATCAATGAGTCATACAAGGCTTATCAAAAGATGCTAAAACCATTTGGTGAGATGTTATTAAAAGAAGGAGATGTGCAGGGTCCTAAAGTATTACCCCTCAGTTTGCAAGGGTGGAAATGCACCTCACAACTGCAAGATCTGTCAGTCACCACCTTTAACCGAGTGATCATGCACAACTTCACTAATAGGGGACAACCTGCTACCACATGTCCCCTGGTGTGCTGCAAAACGAGGAACACAGCATTGCCTATGATTTATTTTTTGCAAAAATGTTTAACCTGAATCTAATCAAGCCTTGGTCATAATTCTCATTTTATAAGAAATGCAGTCAATAGAGGAAGACGTTAAAAACACCATGAAAAGACAAATTCAGAATGTAGGCTATTCTGTAAAATACCTGAACTGGACTCCTAAAAAAATCAATGTCATGGAAAAAAAAATAAAAATAGAAAGCAAGTGATGGGACTGCTCTGATCAACCAGGGCTAAAGAGACATAAAAACCAAAAGCAACATGTTAATCACAATTAAATCCGGGTCCAAAAATAATCAACAAAAGACATCACCGGGATAATTGGGGGAAAATATGTTTGTATAAATTTTTTATTTCTATACATATGTGTATATACACACACACACACACAAAGAATATTATAAATAGATAAACCAACTACTTCGACTGATCCCCTTGATCGATCCAAAGCCACCTGAGAAGTGACTAAGGACTAAATAATATGCCAGAGAGTGATGAGTTGTGATGAGTTGGTGAGCTGAAGTAATCAGTCTTCGAGAACTAAGTCTCCCTTCTAACAAAAGAATCGAAGAAGTCTCATCATTTCTCAATTGCCCTTTTCATAAAATTGAAGTTAGATTTGCCAGCCTCACAAAGGAACTCTCTGAGGCTTCGCTAGTTAACATCTGTAAATACTGTTAGGCTAAAAAGCATTATGAAAATCAGATGTGCAAATATCAACACATGCCTGAGGTATGCAGAGAAACCAACATGAGTCTTCGGCACACCAGGATGTGAGTGTTCAAAGCATTTTAATACAAGTGGTAGCTCTTCTGAGGTTCTCTATGGAACTTGCCCTTTCAAGGGTATGACTAGGGAGTAAGACCCCTGCCAGTGGCACAACATTTACCCTCAGAGAAAGGCCACATGATGTGGAGAAGGAACACTGAACTACAGGGTCAGAAAACCTGGATGAATATTCTAACTCTGTCACATTTTTTGCCTGGAGCCTTTGAACCAGTAACTAGAATAGTCATCCATTTTTCTTGTGTCGGATTCAGAGTCATTTTATTTTTATCACAAGGCTTGTCTAGGCATTAACCAAAGTTGCATATATTATTTAAATATATATCAGAAAATATAATTAAAACTAACCAGTTCATCTTTCCAGCTTCCAAAGACCTGTGCTTTGCCTCAGCCACACTAATAACCTCGGCCCCATCCAGACCTAGAACATTAGTATATGCTATATTCTAACTAGAGAACCAGAGAAGAGTATAAAGGATTTCTATTTTTCAAGGCTCTTGCATAATCATCATCTCAATTGATCATCCCAATAGTGCCATGAGATAGGTAGAGCAGAAAATAAATGAATTTCATAAGCGAGTTAACAGAGGCTCCAACTATCTTGGCCAAGATAATGAGATAACGCGATATCTTGGCCAAGATAACGAGAACATTACAAAGCTGAGAACAGAATTCAGTCCATCAATCTATGTGCCACCACCACAGCCCTGGGCCTCACAGTGCCTTCCTTCCAGCATCACACCTAGTCCTGATCTCCGTTTAAACCCCAAACCAAGTCTGCTCTGTGCACCATCAACAGCATGCCACTAGCTCCCCTCATGACCCAGGCTGTCTGTCCTGTGAAACTTCAAAATTCCAGAGACTGGCCGGAAATGCGCAGGCAATAAAATGGGGCCATCACCAGTGTTTGATGAAGGCAAGAATCCATTGCCCATTTTCTTCCAGGTTCCAGTCTTTTTTTGAAGGATGGGGATCGAAACCTTTTGCGTAGAAGCACAGAAATCTAGGTCAAGCAGCAAGTTTGGACATAATCTAAACCAGTGGTTCCCAAACCTGGCTTCCCACTAGAATTGCTGAAAAGTTTGTTAAAAATAAAAATTCCTGTGTGCCACTCACAAGAGATTTTGGTTCAGTAGCTCTATAGGCAAGCCTAGGAATCTATTTTTACCAAGCTTCCTTGGGGCCCAGCTAGAAGTGTTGCACTGAGCAGCAGTGCAGAGCCTCTGTAGGAGTATAGAGAGACTCTCCAGGACAAGAGATTGATGTCCAGAGACAAAAGAAACTTGCCCAAGGTCACACAGTTCAACAGTAATTTATAGCTTTCTGATCAAATTCACACACATTATCACACTGGGGCCTCTTATCAGCCCTATAAGGTAAATGAGAAACCGCATGTCCTACTGTTTCTGGGAGAGAAAGAAGGGCCTTTTGTGCTAAGCACTTTCTTCATATTAGTTTGTTAGGGCTAATGCAGTATCACAGACTGGGCAGCTTAAACAAAGAAATTTATTCTCTCACAGCGAGAAGATCAAGGTGTTGGCAGGGCTGGTTTCTGATGAGACTTCTTCTTGACTTGTAAACGACCACTTCTCACTGAGTCCTCACATGTCCTCTGTGTGCAGTTGTGTTCTATACGCCTCTTCTTAAAAAAAACACCCACCAATCATATTGGATTAGGGCCCACCCATAGGACCTCACTTTAACTTAATTACCTCTTTAAAGACCCAATCTCCACACAGTCCCATCTAGGGTACTGGGGGTTGAAACTCCAACATATGAATTTTGGGGGTACACAATTCAGCCTATAACACTCTCTGTACTCTACAGGACTGAATTTTTATACTTGATTTAGATATAATCGAGGTAGTTAAGAAATAAAAATTAAGCTTTCAAGTTTAACATTAATCAAGCATTTTTAATGCTTTTTAAGGTCCAAAATATATTTTGGGTTATTAATACAAAGAAGTTTCTAAAAAATGTTATTTTTAAGCCTAAGAGCTTAAAATCTGTGTTCAAATTTATTATTAAAGAACGCTATAATTCACAAGTAATTGCTGTTGCCTCTCTTTATAAAGGTCTGATTTTAAAAAGGAAACGTCTGAAAATAGTTATAAGAAGCAGAATAAAAATACCAAATTTTGAAGCAGCTGAATTGGAATAAGAACCATCTTAATGCTTCATTGAACAAAATAACCTTTGACCCTGTTTATGTCTTGTGAAGGCAGGATTCTGGAGGTCAAGGGTTAATTGGTCTGGAAATGATAATATGTTTATCAGCAAAATAAACTGAGAAATAATGTGTGAGTAAAGGCCAATCTGTTCTCACTGTATCATATTCCTAGGAAAACACAATGAAATCGACAATCTGTACAGTCTTTGCACACACAATAAAGATATTTTCCTTCTTTTGTGGACCGAAGAGGACTGTGCCAACACAAACTTCTGCTTTTCATCTTTTGAATAGTCCAGGGCAACAGTGCTATCTCTGACCCAGGGACATGTTTTTAGAAGCACTGGAACCTCTTCACAAGAAATTAATTAATGGTGTATTTTCAAATCTTTCCTAAGTGCTCCCTCCCTGATGCTTCTAACCCTACTCCCACCCACAGCCAGCTAAATAAAGCGGACCTGTAAGATCGGGCTGTGCTAGGATACTGTGGAGGGCCAGCCCAGAAGAAGACTGCAAAGTCAGGTTCTAATTTCAAGTTTACCACCTTCTGTGTGATTTGGGGTAAGTTAATTCAACTCTCTGGGCCTCAGTTTTCTCATCTGTAAAACTACAGGGTGAGATTCAATGACCTCTTACGTCTTTGCAATGACTTCCTTTATAAAAGGAAAAGATATTTTTTAAAAGGAAAAGATATGAGATCTCGAAAAATGTATTTAAGCCTTATCTGTCTGACGGAAGAAGAAGGAAGAGGTGAAAGAGGAGGAAGGAGGACGAGGAAACCAGCAGGAAATGACTGAACTTTCCTCCATGCAAGCACTGCTGCCCCAGCGGTGGCTGGAGCACCCTGTGAGGGGAGCATTTACCAATGGGGTCTCTACAAACACACAACAGGAGAGCAGCCTAAGCTGATAGAAACTAACTGGGACTAGAACTCAGGTCTTCTGACTCAAAACACAGTGTTGTCACTGTCTAGCTGTGTGACATTTGGAAAGTCACATAAGCACCTTTCACCACCAGTTTCTTCATCTACAAAAAGAGGGAGTTAGATTAGATGGTTTCCCTCTTCTCTGGGATTGCTTTAGTGAGACAGCTGGTATTGTTAATTGATAAGGAAGCAGTTCAAAGAGGATCCATCTGTTTTTAATTAAATTCCATTTGAGACATCTTTATAAATGCTCTGGGTCTAGGAGATAACATATTAGGAGATACTGAAAACATACATATTGAAGCCATATGGCAATATATAAAGGACAGACCCAATTAAATAGAATTAAACCAGTGACGGGTAAGAACCAGGAAGCCTATGCTTTCAGAGATTTGGGGAGGGAGTTAAAAGTTTATTGGGCATCAAAAAAGTAAGAGTATTTTCAATGGAAATCGGATGTTAGCAGAAACATCATTTCAGGAAACTGACATTCCATGGCCTCTGACATAGTATGAGAAAGTAAGGAAAATAAGCAAGCAGAAGCCAGAGGTGAAATAGGAGAAATGGTTGGAAATGTCATCTATGGGAATGTGAAATGGGAGGAAGAGGAGCAAAACACAGAGCGGATGACAATTCCCACCTACAACTTACATTTACCCACGGGTTTTGTCTTTTCATTTTTGTTTTTTAATTCAATAAACTTTATTTTCTTAGAGTACTTTTACGTTCATAGCAAAATTGAGCAGAAAATACAGAGTTCCTATTTGCCCTCTGACCCCACACAAGCACAATCTCCCCCACGATCAACAGCTGGCACCAGAATGGTGCACTTGTTACAACTGATGAACCTATATTGATTCATCGTTATTGCCCACAGTACATAGTTTACATCAGGGCTCACTCCCGTTGTTGTAGACTGTTTTTTGAAAAAAAAATATCACGACATGTATCCACCACTATAGTATTATACGGAATAGTTTCACTACCCTAAAAATCCTCTGTGCTCTATCTATTCATATCTCCCTCCCCACTCACCCTTGGCAACCACTAATCTTTTTACTGTTTCTATAGTTTGACTTTTCCAGAATGTCATATAGTTGGAAACATTTAGTAAGCAGCCTTTTCATATGGAGTTTTTTCACTTAGTAACATGCACTTAAGTTTCCTCCATGTCTTTTCATGTCTTGATAGCTCATTTTTTTAGCAGTGAATAATATTCCATTTTATAGATGTAGCAGTTTATTTATCCATTCACCTACTGAAGGGCATCTTGGTTGCTTCCAAATTTTGACAATTATGAATAAAGCTGCTATAAATATCCATGTGCAAGTTTTTGTATGGACATAAGTTTTCGATACATTTGGGTAAATATCAAGGAGTGTGACTGCTGGATCATATGATAACAGTATGTTTAGTTTTGTAGAAAACTTCTAAACTGTATTCCAAAGTGGTCATACCATTTGGCATTTCCACTGGCAATGAACGAGAATTCCTGTTGCTCCATATCCTCACCAGCATTCGATGCTGTCAGTGTTTAGGATTCTGGCCATTCTAATAGGTGTAAAATGGTCTCTTGTTTTAATTCACAATTCTCTAATGATATATGATGTTGAACATCTTTTCATGTGTTTACTTCCCATCTGCATATCTTCTTTGGAGAGGTATATATTCGGATCTTTTGCCCATTTTTAAGTTGAGCTGTTCATTTCCTTATTGTTGTTTTAAGAATTCTTTGTATATTTTGGATAATAGTCCTTTATCAGATGTGCCTTTTGCAAATATTTTCTCCCAGTCTGTAGTTTGTCTTCTCATTCTCTCGACCATGTTTTTAAAATAGTCGACATCTGGTTAAAATGAACAAAGTCAACTTTGAAGGAGAAAAAAAATCACAAAACGTATCCACTAAAAGGAGCATAATGGAACAGTGGCCAGTAGGGGAGAAGGGGAGGGTAGCACATAATATAGTCTTATCTCAGTATATATGTTCTAGTATACATATACAAGGCATGGGTACAAGTACTAAAACAGCTTTCTCACACCATGCAGGAAAACTCATTTTACTGAGTATATATAAGCTTCAGAGGAATGGCTGGTATGGCTAGCACCATTGGCCTTATTTTTTCTCTCTTCTTTCCATTCTTTTCATAATTCATCTAAAACATTTTGTAGGGGAGGGAATGGAAAGAGAACAGTTTCAGAGATATTTTGGGAGATACACAGGCAAAGACACAATGACTGAGAGTGACTAGAGAGGGGATTCCTGTTACTAATTTAGAGAATTACAGAAAAGGAAGCAGGTAAAAGATGAAAAGAATTAGCTCAATATTCAGCTTGTCGAGTTTGAGGTAGCTTTTGCTTGAATCTCAACCCGGTCAATAAAATCCAGGTTAATTTACAATGCCCTCATTCAGCATCATCTAATGACAAAGAGAAAAGTATATGTAGAATGCTATTAACAAAAAGACCTAGTATTTCTTAGAATTTTTTAACTTTTTATTTTGAAATTACATAAAAAGTTGTTTTTAAAAAGTTTTATATATCTTTCACATAGCTTCCTCAAAGGCTACCATTTTACAGAACCACAATATAATATCAATCATACAATTAATGCTATTACTTAATACTATTAAGATGAATAACTATTAATTGGTTATATTGATTAATATTGACACATAATATTAACTAATCCATAGGCAATCCAGTGCTTAAAATTTTCATGGCAATAATTATTTCAAGAAATTCAGAACGGTGCCCGACACACAGTAGGCACTGAATAAATACTTGTGAAAGAATGAATAAATGAAAAATAATATTAGATGGGAAAGTATACCAACATCCAGTGAGTTACCAAAAGCTGAGTTAGGAACTTTACCTGAGTTATCTCATTTCATCTTCATTACAACCTGTGAGGCCAGCAATTAATTATCACTGATTTCATACAAGGAAATTAAGGGTACAGAGTTTTTGCCCATTAGAACATGCTGGATGGATTGGAAAGAAAAAGACAAATTTCAAGCA
>NW_011888789.1:14462837-14488152 GCF_000151845.1 Pteropus vampyrus
ATAAGAAAACTAGGCATGATCTGCAGTGGACTTGAAAAAACCTTTTGGAAGAGTTGTGAAGTCTTCATCCCTAAAAGTCACAAAGATAAATAGTGTCCTCTTCTAAGATGGATGTTTGAAACGAATATTTGCCAGGCCTTTCCAACTCTAGAAAGACACAATTTTAAGGAAAATTATTTTTCTTTTTCTTTTTGACTTTTGCCAAAACTAACATTGAATTGGGTTCAACAGAGATATGGAAGCTTAATCATCTATCCTAGATAGTGATGGCGTGTTCCCACCAAATGCCCTCTTATTCTTCCCAGCCATAACCAGTTACATAATATGTGAGGCCCGGTGCAAATTAAAAACGTGGACCCCCATGTTCAAAAATTAAGCATTTCAAGATGACAACAGGAGAACATTAAGCCAAGCATGGGGTCCTTGTAAGTGCAGAGCCCTGTGCAACTGCACAGGCCTGAGGGCCCACAAACCCCGTCTTGCTTCCAGCTCTGTGATTCTGTGCCTGTGCTGGTGAAGAGAGAATCTGAAATCTCCAAATCCTCTGCTACCACCAGCCACCACAGATATAAAAAGTATGCAGTATTTTCCCAAACAAAGGCAAAGGACCCCTAGTAATGATATTGTTAATCCACTCTTCTCACAATGAAAGAATCAAAATGCAGGCAAGAGCAGCTCTTTCATGAGTTAAAGTGTTCAGTACAACTGTTAGGCATCTGTTCAGCCTGTTTCCTGAAACTGGGACACATGTTGCTTTGGATGGTGGGATTTAAATGGGAAGAAACAGATGCTGTCAACTCAGGTACGCTAATAACGTTATCTCAAAATGCAATAAAGCCGCATAAACTTCTGAAATAGAAGGTGACTTGAAATTACCAACAAATGAATGAAAACAAAAAAACAGTGATCCTTGGAGGTCTGTCCATTGTGCAAGAACACCCTAGAAACAAGAAGTGAAAAAGAAGAAAATGGATCTGACCTGCCCATCTAGTTCTGCTACAATGGCATATAAGGAAACGACAAAAATCAATGTTAGATGAAATGGGGCGGGGGCTTAGCAACATAAGCATGGCCAAGGAGAACAGTTTAAAATGTCTTTAGAATAAATACATCTTTCAATTCTATTCAAATCTTTGTGAAGAACCTGGGAGGAAGTGGTTGGACCCAAATAAAACAAAGCCCAGTAGGGATAGTAGCTAGAAAATAAACTGCAGCCTGGGAAGCTGTTTGTAAGCAGGACAGAAAATAATCCATGGGTCAAAAGTTAAACATGTGATACAAAATAGGATTTCATATTGAAAAGCTCACTTTGTTCTGATCAGAAAAAAATATATAGTTTAAAATGAAAGAACTAAAGGCTAGTCTCTGATAATATTCAATACAGATTAATGCTCTTATTGGAGTTCCATATTTAGTACTAAACAATGGAAGATCCCTAATGATATAACAGTAGTAATAATAAAAACAATTACTGCCATTGAGTATTTACTATGTTCAGAACACATCTTAAGTGCTTTATGTACAATATTATATTGAAGCCTCACCAGGTAAGTGTACTGGGTTAAACAGGGTCCCTAAAGATCTATGTTCTTTGGGAACCTCAAAATATCAACATAAGAAACATCCAAACCTGTAAAGAATTTTTATTAGAGTTTATTTGAGCCAAACTGACAACATATTCTGGGGAACAAGATCTCAAATGCTCTGGAGAATAACAATTTGTGGCTTCTTTTACACAGTTGAAACTAAGAAGGGAACACACATGGAAATGGGAGAAAGCAAGATGAGGATTGGATTACAAGATACTTAACAAGATCATGTGCTCTCTTGAGGGATAATACCCCCTTCAAGGGGTATTACTTCAGGTATTTCAAAGGTATGTTAACCTAGATGCCTAAGAACAATAGACAGGGCTGGCTTAAAAACCTGGGGCATGCCTACCCACCATGACCTGCCCAGTGAGGAATTTAAGATCAGATCACCCTGTGAAGTTAGTTACTTTACATAGAACCTCTTTTTATTAGTTTACAGGATGTGACCTCAGCATAATATCAACACTCCAAACTCAGTTAAACTTTGGGTTTCTCTCCTCCCCCACCTTGGAAGCCAACAGAGGGGAAGCTTGGAGAAGGAGGCATGCTTGGTTTGGTCTCTCTTCCTTGCTCTTTCTCCTTCCCCAGATTGTCGGTCACCATGTTTGATTCTTTCAGGGTCAAACCCAAGACAAGAGGAGATTAGAAGGAAAAGGGTAAAGAGGTAGATAATGTTGTATGAGGTGGTAGTGCCCTCTTGGAGGACAGAAGGACTACTAGGAGCTTCCTCCAGGAGTCAGGCTGGGTTCCCTTGACTGAGGAATGCCTCTCTCCCATCTGCAGCTTAACGGCTTTCCCCTGGTCACCTATTTGCCTATAGAAATCCCTTTGCCTGTCCAGGAGTTCCTCTTTCATAGGATCCCTTTTAAGAAGACCCAGACCAGCTCCCTTCTGCATGATCACTGGATCCTCGGAAAACATGTGCCTTTGCTGCACCATCAGAGAAAGCACAGCTCCCTTCCAATGCAGCCTCTTCACTAGGTCACCAGGATTGGGCAGCTATAGGCATAGCCTCCAGCTTTGACACATTTCAGATATGAATTCCTCAAACCCCAAGGGACACAATGGAAACTGTCAGAATAGTCTTCTTGAATCCCTTCTAATTTGTTTGAGAGGAAAGGCCACAGCATTCTAATAATCCTTCAAAGAAAGAAGGTTTTCAGGCTGACAGAGAGATGAGTGATGAACTAAAGCAGCTAAGACAGGTTTTACAATCTCCTTAATATGTCCACATAGGTAGTTAAACACTCAGTTACTGTTCTCAGCATTTAGAGCCATTGTGGAATTTTGAAAAATGGTTTCATTCTAACACACCATTACAGAATTTACAGGGGAACAGATTTCCAGCCAATAAACAACAAAAAATTCTAACAACAAAAAAATGTATCCAGATCATAAAGTTGTAGTCTACCAGGTTGCAGGGGAATTTCTGGAGAGTAGAAGGTGGGCAGGTAACACCTAACATTTTCTCACTCTAGAATTCTATTATTTTTATAAGTGTCTACCCAAAAACTTAAAAAGTATATTTTTAAAAAAGAAAGTAATCCCAAGAGGTTATGAAAGAGAGTGCATGATTAGGTAGCACACCTGGTATTCAGAAGTGCTCAGGAGAATTCAAAAGAAGGAAAGTTCTTGATAGGGTAGAGTTTAGTTAGGAAGGCTTTATCTGCTCTAGTAGTACTTACTCCACAATTTAAATTTTTTCTAGTGTTCTTCACTACCAGGCTGTGAACAGCTCAACGGTATGTTTTATCCATAACTGTATTCTAAGGCTTGGCATGTTACCTGGCATGGCATAGATGTCGATAAAGATCTGGTATGTAAGGCTGTCCAAAGTGTTAAAGGCTGCAGTTGTCCAGTCCTGCATCAGGAATAGCAACCAAAGACCATATGCACAGGCAGTGACAGGTAGGACATAAGAGAGTGACTGCAAGATACTGTTGATTGTAAGATGCACCCCAATTTCAGAAAGAACATAATTTTCAGCTGGAGACTATATTAGAATAGAAAGGACAAAGAAATCCTTACTCCTTCCACACCCCCATTTTTCTGACTAGAAAGAAAATTCCAGCAAGGCATGATTGCTTGTCATTTGAAGAATCACCAACTCTTCGTTCTTATACAAGCCTTCTGGTAGCTCCATGAGATTTCTATGGTTGCTAACCAGGAAGATGCTTTAGGCATTCATCTAAATTAAGCCCAACCCTCAGGAAGCACAGAGATCTACTATAAGATTTTAAATTTAGACATTACAGGACCCAGGCAATAACCACAGCTGGGCCTAAAATTGCCTTGCAGGCTATGTTGTGACACACTTTGTAATACCTATGGGAGAGGAGTGATCTCAGCAAAATGGCAGAAAGGAGTTCTCTACCATTTTCCTTCCAAAGAACACTAATCTTGACAATCGCCCATGGACAAGGGTATCTTTGGGGAAGTCCGAGAGTCCAGCAAAGAAGTTCCAGCATACCTTTGGAGAAAAAAAAAAAATCCAAATTTGTATGCACTGAAGAGGATAAGAGAAAGAGCTTCACTAGTATCACTGCCCCGCTAAGGTGTTACAAAAAGAGAGACCTTCTTGGCCTATGATTTCTCCTTCAGAGGAAAGTGAAAGTGAGTGAGCAACCACCTTCCCCAGCTGTGCAGGGCATTGACAAACAGGCCCACATCTTTCTTACCCATCCAGAACACTGAAGTGTGCTTCGTGACAAGTTGCGGGTAGGCAGCCATGGCTCTCAGAGGGTATCAAAGTAACATAGACTCCAACAAGAAAGCTGCTCACAAGCCACTGGGGATGCCATATCCATAGATCCCCCAACTGACCTGTAGGTACCCCCAGTGCTCTACACACCTCAAGCAAAGACCTCTGAGCACAGCAAGTACAAGCCTTTGCAGATAGCTTTTGAGCATGTGTAGAAAGCCAGCCTGAATCTACAAGACCGGGAGAAAGTACTCAAACCTAAGCATTCAAAACTACCCTATGGAAAGCAAATAGAAGGCTGTCAGCACTCAGCCTGGCTTTGCAGGATTGAGAAAAGGCAGACAATTAAGAATTTTACCCCAAGAGAGAACAAGAAGTGTGAAGCAGGCATATCCATAAAAGGTCTAAGAAAGCTTTAGGATCCCTGGGAGGGCTTGACAGAAGATAATTCTCCCCTGAAGCCAGTCAGTGAATACTGCAAAAAGTCACACCTTCTTGAAATGCAAAAAGAGCAACATAAGACTTCAAGGAACATTAAAATAATCAAGGAAACATGACACTACCGAAGGAATATAATAATAATTTTCCAGTAACCAAACCCCAAAGAAATGGAGATCTGTGATTTGCCTGATAAAGAACTCAAAATAGTTGTTTTAGATAAGTTCAGTAAACTAAAAAACAAAACAAAACAATACAAAACAAAATAAAACAATACAAAACAAAAAAAACGCACAGAAAAATTCAATTAAATCATAAAAATATGATCAAAATGAGAAGTTCAAGAGAGAGACAGAAATCATAAAAAAGAATCAAGCACAAATTCTGGAGCTGAAGAATACAATGAATTAAGTTTTTGAAAATACAACAGAGAGCACCAATAACAGAAGTGATCAAGTAGAAGAAATAATCAGTGAACTTGTTGACAGTCATTTAAAAATTCCCAGTAAGAAGAAAACAAAGAAAAAAGAATAAAAAAGAGTGGAGGAAGTTTATCTGAATTATGGGGTACTATCAAGTGAAACAATCTATGCCTTATTACAGAAGAAGAGGAGGAAGAAAGGGACGGAAAGCTTATTTAAAGGAATAATAGCTGAGAACTTTCCAAAACTGGAGAGATCTGAATATGCAAGTTCATGAAGCTCATGTCCCCAAAAGGGTTCAACCCAAAAAGATCTCCAAGACCATTAAAATCAAACACAAAGAGATAATTTTAAAACAGCAAGAGAAAAAAATTTTTTTTTGCACACAAGGGAAACTGCATAAGGCTATCAGAAGATTTCTCAGCAGAAACCATGCAGGTGAGGAGAGAGTAAGATAATATATTCAAAGTGCTGAAAGAAAATACTGCCAGCAAAGAATACTTTATACAGCAAAGCTGTCCTTCTCAAATGATGGACACATGAAGACCTTCCTAGACAAACAAAAGCTAAGGGAGTTCATTACCTCTAGACCTGCCTTAGAAGAAATGTTGAAAAGAGTTCTTCAAACAGAAATGGTAGGATGTTAATTAGTAAAATAAAATCATGTGAAAATAAACCTATAAAGGTACATATATAATCATATTCAGAATACTCTATTACTAGGGGAGCATTGGTAGTATAGTGGTGAACATAGCTGCATTCCAGAATATTCTATCACTATAATATGGTGTGTGAATCATTTAACTTGAGTATAAATGTTAAAGAACAAAAATATTAAAATTTGCTATAGCTACAATAGTTTTTTAATGACTACATAAGGTAAAAAGATATAAATTGTGACATCAAAAATATAAAATCGGGAGGGCGTAAAAGGGTAGTTTTTGTATGTAATTAAAGTTGTTATCAACTTAAAATAGACTGTTATAAATATACGATGTATTATGTAAACTTCTAGATAACCATAGAGTGAAAACCTACAATAGATACAATAGATACACAGAAGATAAAGACAAGGGAATCAAAGGGAATTTGGATTAAAATTCTCCAATCAAAAGGCATAGAGTGGCTGGATGGATAAAAAAAAAAAAAAGACATAACTATATGCTGCCTATAAGAGACTCACTTCAGCTTTAAGGACATACATAGGCTGAAAGTGAAGGGATGAAAAAAAGATATTCCATGCAAATGGAAATCAAAAGAGAACAGGGTTAGCAATATTCATATAGGACAAAATAGATTTTAAGTTAAAAGCCATAACAAGTGCAAAAGAAGGTCATTATATGATGATAAAGGAGTTAATTCATCAAAAGAATATGACAATCATAAATATACAGGCACTCGACACTGGAGCACCTAAATATACTAAGCAAATACTAACAGATTTGAAGGGAGAACTAGGTAACATAATAATATTGTATAAAGAACTCATACAACTCAGTGGCAAAAATAAAAAATAAAAAGAAGACATACAATAGCCAACAGATATGAGAAAAGTTGCTCACCATCACTAATCACCAAGGAAATGCAAATCAAAACCACAACGAGATATCAACTCACTGTCAAAATGGCTTTTATGAAAAAGACAACGGATAACGAGTGGTCAGGAGGATGTGGAGAAAGGGAACCCCTGTACGCAGCTGGTAGAAATGTAAATTGTTACAGCCACTATAGGCAACGGTGAGGAGTTTCCTCAAAAAATTAAAAATAGAACTATTATATAATTCAGCAGTCCTACTTTTGAGTACATATCTGAAGGAAATTCAATCAGTATCTCAAAGAGATATCTGTACTCCCATGTCATTGCAGCATTATTCACTACAACCAAGATATGGAAACAACCTAAGTGTCCATCAATAGATGAATAAATAAAGAAAATGCTATATATAAATAAAGCATATGTTCATGTATGTATATATATCTCTATATCTTGTACATATGTATACATACATACATACATATCTTATAGGAAAACAACTCTTAGGAGATCTTGCCAAGTAAGTCAGGAAACATCGACTTCACAAACACTAGTAGACGCTTAATGAAAAACAGGAACAGGTGATGGAACATAGTAGAAAATCCAGAAATAGCCACACACACACACACACCTGGTTTTAACACAGGCACAAAGGCAATGCAGTGGAAAAAGGAGGTTGTTTTCAACAAAGGGTGATGGAACAATCCTATAATCATATGCAGGAAAATGAACTTCAATCCATACCTGTGGTAGACAGGATAATGCCCTCCCCAAAAATGTCCATACCCTCATCCCCCAAAACCCATGAATAAATAAATACACACACACACACACACACACACACACACACACACACACACACACATTTTTAGGCAAGGCAACCCTTGGTTGACCTCACAGATTGCAAGGACCTTGTCAGTTTACAATCCCTTATTTTTTATTTTTTACGCCTACAGCACCTGGTCTTCCTGAGTGGTCTCCCATCCAAGTACTAACCAGGCCCAACCCTGCTTAGCTTCCAAGATCAGACAGGATCGGGGTTGTTCAGGGTGGCATGGCCGTAGACACCATGAATATTTTGAGAGTGAAAAGACAGGCCATAGACTAGGGAAAAAATGTTTTCAAATCATATATTTGACACAGGACTAGAATATATAAAGAACTCTCAATACTCAGTAATAGCAAAACAAATACAAAAAAATTAGCAAAAGACTTGGACACTTTACCAAAGAAAATATATGGATGGCAAATAAGTACATGAAAAGATGTTCAAAAGCATTAATCATAGACAAATGAAAGTTCTGTACATACTGTATAATTGATTTTTTATAACCACAGATAAATATAACACAAGTATTGGCAAAGATGTGAAGCAACTGGAACTCTCATACACTGATGATATGAACTTAAAATGGCATAACTACTTTGGAAAATAGTTCCGTAGTTTCCTAAAAAGTTATCCTATGACCCAGCCATTTTATTCCTGGGTAGTTACGCAAGAGAAATGAAAACATATGTCCATACAAAGACTTTTCAATGCGTATCCAATAGCAGCTTTATTTTTAATAGCCCCAAACTTTAACGAACTCAAAGGTCCATCAACAGGTGAATGAATAAACTGTGACATGCTAATATAATGGAATCATATCCAGCAACGAAAATGAATGAATTCTTGATAACAAAACAGATGAATCTCAAAATAGTCTAGGCGAAAGAAGCAGACCAAAAAAAAAAAAAGTACATATTGTATGATTTTTTTTAAAATAAAGTTCAGGGAAATGCAAACTAATGTGCAGTGACAGAAAGCAGATCAGTGCCTGGGGAAAGGGGTTGGGGAGCGGCAGGAAAGAGGGATTACAATGGAGCAAGAGGAGCCTTTTGAAAGTGATAAAAAAAAGTTCACTATCTTGAGATGGTTTCACGATTGTACACAGCCTTCTACACTTATCGATTTGTCCACTTTAAATATGTTCAGTTTATTGTAGGCTACTTATGTCTCCATAAAGCCATTTTTAAAATATAAGAAAATAATTTTTAAAAATACATAAAAGGATCAAACAGTGGTGCTAACAAGTTATATTAGCCAGGCACCACCAGATACGGGTAAAGCAGGGTTCTTTGGCTGCCTTGCAAAGGTATGCTGAGTTAAGCGAGGGCACCAGCGGTCGAGAGGAATAGAACTGCTTATCCTCTCATGTCATCTGAGGGGTACGTGAGATAGTGGATGAAAATCTATGTGGTAAGAAGAAAGATAACGCCTCAGAGAAGAGTTAGAGGAGGGATGCTTGACAGTGAAGCCCGGGCAGGTTCTTCGTCCTCCCTTACTTCCACCCTGTTGCCAAATGGATTCCTAGTACCTGTTTCCTAGTTCTAAATTTGTGTGAGCAGTTTGTTTTGTACAGATAACGTTGGGTGGTGTCCCGCGTCTAAACTGCGACATTCAATCAATAGTGAAAGCAACCCCTTCCATCAGTGAACAGAAATTACCTCGCCACGATCATTAGGGAAATGACGCAACCACGAAATCCCGAGCCTCAAATTGCAACCTCTGATCCGCTCCGGTCCCATAGTTTTTCCTCCGCCCCATCCCGCCCCACCCTCCAGCCCCGCCCGGCCTTTTCCTTCCGGATAGGCTCCCCTGGGCGGGGCGGGGAGCGGACTCGGCCCCGGCCCCGCCCACGGCGCGCGTCCCCGCACCTCAGCGTGCAGCCCCGGCACACTCGCTTTACGGTCAGAGAAGAGGGTGGGTCTTAGACTTCAGGTAGGAAGCTGAGTTGAGGGGCGGGGAAAGAGGCCTTTTGCGGCAGGACGTAAGTGACGGTGCAGGCGGCGCGACAGAAGCTGGAGGGCCGAGGAGGCGGGTTCGTGTTTCCCGGGCCGAACCGGGCTGTGGGGGGCGCGGGGCCGGGACAGGGGCAGTGGCCAAAGACCAGCGGTGACAGCATGGGTGAAGGGGAGTGTGGCAGGGGAGGCCTTGGGCTGCCTTGGGCGGTGGATGGGTCTGCGGGGCTGGAGGCCTGGAATCCTGGGTCCAGGCCAGGGATCTGACCCGTGGTTGGTGTCCCCCGAACCCTCAGCGTGGCCCGTCTTGTCCTCGCCATGAGGCCGCAGCAGGCGCCGGTGTCCGGGAAAGTATTCATTCAGCGAGACTACAGCAGTGGCACACGCTGCCAGTTCCAGACCAAGTTCCCCGCGGAGCTGGAGAACCGGGTACGCAGCCTGGCTCCCCGCATCTCTTCTGGGGCGAGGGAGGGAGACTGCCCAGGGAAGGGAGGAAGTATGCGCTGAAACCCGGGCCGCAGAGTGTCTTGCGGCCCCGGGGACAGGCAGGCAAAGAAGGGGCGTTGGCTACAGGTGTACGAAAAGGGCAACTAAGCAAGACCTAGTGTT
The DNA here is from genome assembly GCF_000151845.1 of Pteropus vampyrus. NCBI lineage: Eukaryota > Metazoa > Chordata > Mammalia > Chiroptera > Pteropodidae > Pteropus > Pteropus vampyrus. Next base: position 14,472,915 of record NW_011888789.1, read on the forward strand.
TGGAGGAGGAAGAATAAGGCCAATCTCCCGGGTGTGATGACCTTATAGAACTCCGTGATGCCCACTGCCGGTTAATCTTCTTTCCTCTGATGTCCTCCACCCCCACCCCGTGTTATTATTGTCAACAGTGATGAGGAACTAATTCCTGAGGCTCCAGGCCACCTAACTCAACATGTTGTGAGCCATTTCCTCCTACTTCACCATGCTAGAAGAATCATCGTCATTCTCGTGACTGGCATTTGTGGCTACTGTGCTGGCCGCACTGCTGGGCAGAAAGAATTTAAGTGCTGTGCCAGGCAATGCAGACAGGCCTTCTTGGAACCTGAAAAACAGAGCATTAGATAGGACAATATTGAGAACAAGGCCTTAAATTTGTCACTCCCAGTTATCACTGGGAGCCACCTGTGTTGTGTTGGCTTGCATATAAATATTGTCATCAGGATATAGGTTCTTTGCGAAACCCTGCATTACAGAAATGGAAGAATGGGATGTTTCCCCTTTCTTCAAACTTAGAAAAAAAATAATTTTATCTTATTTTAAAGATCCAATGAAGTGAGCTAGTGAATGTGTGTGTTTTCTTATGTCTACATGTGTTCACCATGGTCTTGAGCCATGTTACCTTACAGTTTTTTACTCTTAAGAAGTCAATTTCTTGTTTATGGGAACAAGCTTTGTGGCTCTTTCCTCTTTGACAAGGAGGTGATGAGGCATGCTGTGGGTGTGGGGCTAAGAAGTGCTGGTCATGGAATAAGGAGGTGTAGATGATTCCGTACTAGAGAAATGTGTAGCAGTCATTTAAAACTTGTTTGTAGCAAGGTAGGTGGTTCTACCTGATTGCCAAGGTTGGAAAATCAACAATGATCAATTATAGTGCCCTTTAACTTGATTTATAACCTTGGACAGTTTAGTGGCCCAAGTATGTTTCTTTAAATGCAAATTAAAGATCAAACATGCCTTATAAAGATGGTTTCTAGATTAGCTTGTTTGTGAAATTCCATGAGAATGTTGTCGTTTGTTGTCCCAATGTTATGAGACTCAGCCTGACAATAAGTGGACATAACTACAGTGAAGAGGTAAAAAATGAGCAAGTTATCTATTGGCTAAAGCTACCAGATTTTTTTAAAAAAGTAATTTAACTTCATAGTTAACATGTTTTACATGTTAGGACTTACATGAAATGAATCAAATGTTTTATTTTTAAACCTCTTATAGAAATTCTCGTACTGTTTATATACCTTCAAAACAGAATGAAATACTATTCTTTTCACCACATTTACTTGGATGTTACAAGATTCCTTCTCAAACTTCGATTTCATAGTTGAACCAAATATATGTATGCAGAATCAGACATTATTAGCCTTCCACTCTGTGTGGTATAGAGCAGCGGTCCCTAACCTTTTTGACACCAGGGACTAGCATCACTGCCTCAGCTCCACGTCAGATTATCAGGCATTATTAGATCCTGATTTATTATTAGGATCTAATAATGCCTGATAGTCTGAGGTGGAGCTGAGGCAGTGATGGTAGTGCTGGGGAGCGGCTGCAAATGCATATGAAGCTTCACTCGTTTGCCAGCAACTCACCTCCTGCTGTGCAGCCCGTTTCCTAACAGGCCACAGACCAGTACCGATCCTCTGCCCCAGGGGTTGGGGACCTCTGGTATAGAGCCTTTAGTTTAGTCAGAATACAGAATCATAATGTAGTCACAGTATTCATGTTTCTTACAGGAAATTGATGTCTCTAAGTTCCGATGTCTTTTTACTTCTTTGACTTCATGTAGAACTTCTCATGATTCTGAATACTATATGGAATGTTAATATGGTGCTGCTCATTGGTGCCTTTGATTTTTTTTTTTCTTTTTAAATATTTGGGTAAAAACACTAGTTTATACTTTAAACTGCTTGGGAAAGCTTTGATTTTTTTTTCCTGTGTTGAGATTAAATTTAAATTACAGGTTTAAATTTTCCTTGCTTTGCTTGATGGAAAATTGAAAGGTTTCTCTCTTTGTTTCTCAACTTACCCTAGAAATTGTACTGATTGCTCCGCCACTGAGGCTGATTTTCTTTTTGTGAGAACATCACACTTGGCAACTTAATAGAGGAAGAAACTAATATACAAGGGTTTTGTATTACTTTAAAGCACTAAAAACACACATTTGTACCCTTTAATTTGGGAGTGAGTACGAGCTCTGTCTGTTAACAAGTTTACTTTCTCCACTGCCTGTTAGAATGTACTACTTTGAGGCTTAAGAACTTTGTTGCTAGGACAGTTCTTTAAAGGAAGCTTTATTCTCACTTTAGCCAAAATACAGACATCTTAGGCAATTTTGGTCTGGGGGGAAGAGAAATGAGAGAACTATAATGGAGACATTTGTTCCCCTACATACCTTTAAAAATATGTCTGTACCTGGACGATACACTAACCTTTGACTTGTGATCATTTGAAGCTTCAGCTCTATGGTTTCTACTGTGCAGTTCAACAAGAAACAAAAATTCTGGGAAAACAAGCCTAATTCCTATTTCCATTGTGACTTTTAGTGTTTATTGATCACAGTTGTATTTGGCTCCAACTTCACATATCTCCAAATTTTGATATAGTTCTTATATCAATGTGCAAGTACCCAGGGGAGAACACTAACAGCTGTTCTTCTTTGTGTCTAAAAGGAGTGAGGTGAAAATGCCCACATTTGTTCTGTTCAGCCCTTATATGTTGAATATGTCCTTTGCTTTTACTGCTGACTACCATGATTTTTAAGTAATCGTTCAAAAAAATTCTTAGCGCTTTTTTTAACCTATATTTCTTTCTTCTTAACCTTTTAGCCTTTTTCCTGTTTAGAAAAAAAAAAAAGTGCAGCTCGCTGCCAGTGTTCATTTAACATCACACATAGGAACGCTACATTTTCTAGGATTTGACATTTTTAGTGATCAAGAATTACTATATTTTGTAAATGGAAATACCACTACTAAAAACAGAATGCTATAAATAGAATGATGACATTTATCTCCAAAGATTGTCAATAATAAAAGCAAGATATTTCGTGGCAAAATTTGTGGGTAAGATTAGGACTGTAATCTGCGAGTTGTCGCAGGGTAAACGCTGCAGCCACAAGCGCTGCCGGCAAGTATTCTCGGGGCAAACGGGAAAAGAGTTAAAAAATCCTATAAAATAAAAATCAATTAAATGTTTTTAACAATAACAACAAAATCCTTCACCATGGTTTTTTGTTTTTGTTTAATGATCTATGATTTGCCTCCATTCTGTAAAGCATTGCAATCTTGGAATAACTTTTAAGAATTAGCCTTGCTGGTATGATCAGTAAATAATTCTGATCTGAAAGAAATGAAATGTTTCTGGTTTGGATCCCATAGTTTTGAATGATATCGTGTCCAAAGAAATGTAAATAATTAAAAGAACTTTTTTAAAAATCAGGTCATAACATTATAGGTAAATCAAATGTGAGTAAAATTATTTAGACTTTTGTAAATTTACTGATGACAAATGGAAGGCATTAATTTAGGCATTATTAGGTGAAGATTAGTTTACCTTTAATATTTGTTCACTTAACTTTTCTCCTAAGTCTGTTTTCAGAGACTGAGAATTCTAACAGAGGTTCTACAGATGACCATTCTTGACATACCACATCTTCAAGTAGTAGTTCAGTGAAGAAACACTGCCCTCTCAGCTCTGTCTCTACCCACCCAACCCTTGTGAGGAACTCTAATGTTCTGGAAAATTAAAAGTAGCTCCTTTTGAAAAACAGGTAGAGCCACCAGCACTTTAAAGTTTACTTTAAAGTAAACTTTTTCATGCCATTGGCTTACTGTGGCCTCCCAGTTTTTCACACGAAGGACAAAATGATTACAACTGACTTTAACCTAAAGGATTTTAGTAGCTTAAAAGTGAGGATAAATTGTTTTATACTTTAAAAAAATTATGTTCTTGGGAATATTTTGTCTCACTATATAGGTTCAACTTTTTTGAGTATTTCTATATGTAAAGACTTCATAAAAGAGAATTCATATGTAAATAGTTACTCATTTTAGGAATAAAGGAGATACTGTGAGAGAAGGCCCAGAGTAAGAACAGATAAATCATTCTTACCAAAAATAATGGGATCATATTCTCTACTAATGGGTCTCGGAGATCCTAGATAAAATATTGAGATTTGAAATCTACAAAGTACTGTTAGAAGAATAAAATTAAGTGATATCAGAAGAAGAAAGTAAAAGCAGATGATTAGAGTGAAAAACGGTGACAATAATGTAAGATAATGGTGTCACTGAATAGAAAGAGGTAATAGAAATGACGGTGTAAAGAATTGTGCAGTAGTTTGAGATTGTGCCTTGTTCGGTGTGAGCTTTTAGTATCAAATAGTTACTATAAAAGCAATGGGATAATGAGTAAATAGAATACAAAACTTGTACCCTTTGATCCTTCTACTTAAAATGTCCTTACCTCCCTTTTTTTGCCCAGTAAATTCCAGTGTTTAGGAACTCAAGATCAACTGCTCTTTCCCGATAAAGGGAACATCTGCCTTTTTTCTCTCCAGCATACTTCATATATGCCTCTGTTGTAGTATCGTTTATTGCATTTTTATATTTACATATTTGTTATGCTTCCATGATTGTAAACTCCTTGAGGACTAAGACAGTGTCTTGCTCATCTTCGTCTAAGATCTCTCATAATATCTAGTGGTAGGTACTCAATAACTGAATATAAATTAATAGAAAGATCAAAGAATTGTCAAATTTAATTTACTTGAAATTCAGTATAGAGAATAAAGAGACACTATATTGAGCCTCGAAGATATCCAATGTTCATAATAGGCATAAAATTAAACGCTAATTAGTTTTAGTAACTTAGGGCCAGATTTAATCACCTAAAAATTGTTTGCCAACTATTAGATAAAGAATGTTGACAAAGCAACATGATAAATTAGAGATAGCAAGCATTATTAGTGAATTGCTGATTTTTTTTCCCAAAACTTATAAAATTGTTTTCCCCATACAGATTGATAGGCAGCAATTTGAAGAAACAGTTCGAACTCTAAATAACCTTTATGCAGAAGCAGAGAAGCTTGGGGGTCAATCATATCTTGAAGGCTGTTTGGCTTGTTTAACAGCATATACCATCTTCTTATGCATGGAAACTCATTATGAGAAGGTAAGGCCACCTTTGTTTTTACAGAATCTCTTAAAATCATGAAGAAGGTGATATTATTAAAGAAGTATTTACACTAATAATAATTAAATTTTGTTGTTGCTTTAATGTCCAGAACACTTAAAAGAGTCTTGCATCTTTGAGAAACAGGTCAGAATTGAGATGTCAACTTGGAGTTGGTGTATCAATTTTTAAATTGGCTTACGCTTAAGAAGAATATATAAAATCTATGTTCTCATTCTACCCAGCTTTCTGAGAATCCTTTTATTTCCAAATTTCTATCTTCAGTCTTATCCTCCCACCTGAGGTCTTGTCTTCTCTTTTACAACTGCCTGTTAGGCCCAGAGTTGTTGGCTTCTCAACCTAGATGTCCTAAAGTCAAACCTCACACATCTGTTTTGTTTAATAGCACCCTGTCTTTTTCAATACCATCATTAGGATGAACGAAGGGGAAAAACTTATCAGTGATCAGAGGCTGAACTAGCTTCCATTATCCCATTCGTTAATTTTTCATAATTTCCTCTGCTACTGTCCTAATTTTTGTCCTTTTGACCTTTCTTAGACTTAAAATAGTCTCCTGACAAGTCTCATTTCTCCCATTCTTTTACATTTCCAACCTGTCTACTGCTATCTTCATACAACACAGCCTTCCTTCCCCTAGCACTCCTGCTGTCAGAGGCCTTCCCTGGCTTCCCATTCATTGCCACTGAGTAAAATTCAAGCCCCTTCTCAAGCTGACCTCCAGCTTACCTTTTCAGTTCTGTCTCCCACCCCTTCCTCATTTTATCTTTCAGTCAAACTCAATTCCTCACTGGTTACCAAATGTACTCTCTAAAGTTTTCCTCCACATAGATGCCATTCTTCCCATGTTCAAATCTCACTAGTCCCTTATGTTCTACTTGCATCTAACTTTTCCTTACTCTTCCAATCAGTCTTTCTCCCCTTTGTATCCCACAACATTTCATTTGTATCTTTTTTCCAGCACTTATCACTCTACTTTGTAGCAGTTTAAATACTTATTTTCCTGTTAAGAATGTATTTTTCTTGAGGTCAATGACAGTGCCTTAACCATTTTTGTGTCCCTCTCCGAACCGTGCCTTAGGTATATTAGGTACCCATGAAAGTGTGTTAAATGAATGAATTTAAGTTGATTACAGTGAACCCCTAATATATTATAAAATTCTGACCATGTTTGGAAAATTAAATGCTGTAAAGATATTTATATTATACCCTACATGGTAGAAGTGGCCCTGTGATTATCTTGTACTTCATGTAGTAGAAAGCAGATATGGTTTCAGCTAATATATATTGAGCTAGTGTTACAAAAGGGTATATTTAAATAAATAAATTAGGAGTTTATATTCTTTTACATATCATGCAGAGAAGCAGCTAACTTTTATTCCTGTTTAACATTCAAAATCAGAAGTTATAAAGGATCAGTATCAGCTTTCAGTCTGTTTTGTCTTAGCAGCACCTCTTTAATAATACATTTGCTGAGTGAGAAGGGATGGATTCATTTAGTAAATACATATTGAAAGCCTACAATGTGCTAAGCATCATGCAGGAGATACGGTTGCTGACCTGGTGGAATTTGTAATTTAGTGGTAACAACTTATGATAAAAATACAAAATTGCAAATTGCAATAAGTGTCTTAAAGAAAACAAACTCTCCTGTGAGAGAAAATAGTAGGAGAGACCCAATTTAGATTGTGTGGTTAGAAAAGGCCTCTGACAGGGTAACACAACATTTAAGTTGCTTCGGGGAAAGATGAAAAGCCTGAGGACATTCAGGCAGAGAGATCAGTATTGTATGTAAAGGCCCAGACAGCTTCCTGAGTCCTGGGAACTGAAAGGAGGCCTGTATAGGAGAGGAGTGGGGAGAAAACTGCTAGAGATGAATTTGGAGAGGTGAGGAAGAGCTTTATCATGAAGGAGTATGTAGTCCATGGAAAGAAGTTTAGATTTTATTTTGAGTGCAGAGGGAAGCTACTCAACAGCTTTTAAGCAGGAGAAGGATATAATCAGATATTCGTTATAAAGAAATCTCTTTGCTCTGTGAAAAAGTATAAAAGTAGAAGTAGGGAAATCAGTTAGGATGTTCCATAGAAATCCAGGCAAGAGACGATAGCTTGGACAAGGAACAGCAGTAGAGATGGAAGTAGGGGAACAAATTCAAGGGATCTGTTGATAGGAGAACAAAGACTTGATGAAGAGCTGAATGTAGAAAGGGGAGGTAAGGCTGAATTCATATTGATAAAAACTCTTATCCAGGGATGGTCATTTAAAGAAATATATAATATTGTCAATTTAAGTTAGAAATACATTCTCCAGATTACTTTATTCATTCTTAGTAGAGTATTAGATGCTTGAATTGTCATGTCACTATAGCTTTTAAATTTGTTAATAAGGTTTTAACTCCTATTTGTCCATGTGCATTTGCTGAAATAGATAAGGTAGCTCCTTCTGATGTCAGTTGCAAAAAAGAAATTGGTATTTGGGGGCCAGCCTTGTCATATACTAATTATGGGATCATGGACAAATTAATCTTTCAGAGTGCTTTCAACTGTAAAATGGTTCTTAGAATTAATAAACTGCCTCACATATGATAGATGTTTAAAAAGAGTGTTTTCTTAAAATAGATTTAGAAATTAAGTTAGTATATATTTTTTCAATCGGATATTTGTAAACTGACATACAATTTTTTTTATTTCAAGTTCAAGTAATCTTTTTTAGCAGCTGCTAGTTTATTTAGCTGCTAAAACATTTAGCAGCTCTTAATTAAAATTCTTTTGATTATTAATCTTGGAAAGCAGTTCTCAATGGAAATTGATCCCAATATATGTTTTAACTTGGGTTCATAGGGAGTATTCAAGATACTACTTTACAAGTCTTATCAAGGGCTCTTTACAGAGTATTATAAAGCAAATAAAAACCAAATAAAATTGGTCAAGAAACCAATATTTAAATATTTAAGGTATGGTCACCTTTTTTAAATAGGTGATTTTATTTTAGAAAGTGGACATGAATAACTAGATCATGGAAAGTGAATAACTGGAATCTCTGTCATTAAGATATAATGTATGTATGCTTTTAAAAGAAAACTTTTAAAATTTATATTTATATTTTTGATAAAATGATAAAAGTATAAGAATAATCACCCTCTCCCGTGTTCCTTAGGAATTTTTTTGCTATTATTTTTTACTTTATGAAAGGACAGGATTGAGTCATTTAATCTTTATTGTTTTAGATACTAAAATTTATAATCAACAGCCAAATGTAATAGTGCTTTCAGTTTGTCATGTGGGTTAAATTTTTTGAAATTGTAAATAGGCCTTTTAAAGCTCACTAGAACAGTCGTGCATTTTTTCTCCTATAATGTGCTACTTATTGATTTAAAATGAAGATAAAGGCTTCAGTGTTATTTTTCTATTGTTGTTGCACATTATAATCAGGGAACAGATAGGCTTGTAGAGGTCATCTCAGTAGCTCTCTGCCTTGTTCAACTAGAAAACATCCCTTCTGCCTATGTGATGTAATCTGTAACAGAAACACAGTTAGAAGGAACTTAAATATTTTTTGAAAATATTATGATCCTGGTGTTCTCACTTAGCCTCATTTAGGATCTTTTTTCTCAGTGGTCTAGTAGACTTTCTCTGGGTTATGTTCTTGAGGAGGATAATAGTGTTTCCTGCAGTTTGATTTGTCTAGCTTTGTAAATATTATACAAATTGAGGTTTTATTGAGGGTTAGAGGGTAACAGATAATTTTGTTCAGTGTTATAGTTGTTTTGACATTGATCCACCAAAAATAATAAAGTATGAGTAAAATATCAACATAAGGTTTCTTGGGAGAGGGAATGGTGCTTTGTCCTGTCTGGGGTACAGTATAAATTTATTCATATTAATACTTCCCTATTGCTAAAGAGACTAATGTTTAAGAGCATTTTGTTTAGGACAGTGCTGCCTTCACCAAATAGTATAAGAGGATTTGGAGCATATACAAAAAAGAAAACTGTTTTCTTTTTGAACTGCTACCCAAGTACACGTGAATGTTATTAAAGTTAAAATAAAAACCTGCACAACAAAGTTGTGCTTAAATCAAGTAAAGGAATGCAGTTTCTTTGCTAGTAATCTGTACCCAAGGAGAGAGGGAGGAAAGCTTTCTGAAGGAATCCTTTCTTTGAAACCAGCCATGCAAACATTTTTCTGAGTGTATATTTCCTAATATAAATGGATCTCAGTGAGGGAAGACTGGCTCTCCAATTTCCAGGTCTGGCTGGTGAGCTAAGAAGGAAATCAGAGAGAAGATTGAGTGTCCTGAGTTGGGCACCTTTAGCGACTACTTCTTTCTATTCATTATTTTAGCATGATTGACGAACACTGGTAGATAGTATCTAAGATTTTTTTTTTTTTTTTTGGTCCATTAAGACCAAGCACTGCTCAAATCCTTTGATAGTTGAAAACAGGAGAATGATATATGTATTACTTCAAGTAATTGGTGAAAAAAACTTTTTAGAAATAGTATTCTTAATTTACTATATAAGAACCCTGTAGATCACTCTTTTAATAATATTATGCTCTTTTTAAAAAAGCATGAAACACAAGATTGTATTATTCCCAAAGATGTAACTTTAATAAACCATTTACATTTTTTTCCTTCAATAGAAAATTTGTTATACAAATCAAATAGTGTTTTACATTCTAAATCAGTTTATATTAAGCACCTAAATTGTTCGTTTGGCCTGGTACATTACAGGCACACAAATTAAGTCATTTCTTAATTTCCAGCTTTATTTTTATAAGTTCTTTTTTTCCCTTTAAGTTATGATCACATTTATCTGTGACTTTATCATAAGCTGATAGTGTGAATTTAAAATATGTAGTAATTTAAGAACTGGATCAAAGCTTCTTTGAATGTTAGAGCCAGAAAAGGATTCTGATGACTTTGAATCTGAAATAAAACATGTAACTCTTTGATTTTGTATATAGCCATTAAGATTTATTTTCTTCTAGTTTATCTGTCTCAGAATTCCCCTTATTAAAGCTAGAGATTTGGCAATTTCCAGAAGTTCCTTTGTATCCTATCTGGTTTTTGTCTACATTTGCTTTGACTTTTACAACCTTAATACTAAACTTAAAAATTGAAGTTCCTGTCTAGGACACAAGAGAAAACTACAGAGTAGCACTACATGCAATCATGGCAATGACATAAGGTACTTGTAGTCATCAGAAACTCCATGGCAGGTAATACCCACATGCTTTACAAAGGAAATAAACTGTTCAGTTTTAAACTAACCGGGCTACCTTTTGCTGTAGGCCAACTTCATGTCATTACTTAAAATTGATGAAAATGTACAAAGGAGAGAAGCAGTTCTTTAGTGTTAAAGAAGGCCAAGAACTACCCTTGATGTTAGAAGATTTCGCATTAACAACACTTACGAGTAGGGAAAGAGAAAAGCATAACTGTTGTGTATATAATTGTCTATTTATCTACATCCAGGATTGAAGGGCCTAGGAGATAAGGGGAGGGGATTGGTTCTCTTGCTTCTGTATGCATTTGTACTTACACTGCATTGAAAATACTTGCGACTTAAAGAATGCATCATGCTGCACTATAAGTTGTACGCAACTGGCGCGAGCCAAATAATCAGAGCTGTATCCCTTCATGTGAATATCCATGACTCGCTTTGAAAACTAATTCCACTGCCTGAATATTTTGAGATCGAGATGATACTTAAAGGGAAATCTGATGAAGTTTGTAAAAAGCTGTGTTTTTTCTTTCTGTCAGGTTCTGAAGAAAGTCTCCAAATACATTCAAGAGCAGAATGAGAAGATATATGCTCCCCAAGGCCTCCTCCTGACAGATCCCATTGAGAGAGGACTTCGAGTTGTATCTTTTTAGTGCAGATCACAAGATCTAACTATAAAAAAATTTCAGTGGTACTATTCGGCATTGGCTAAATTTAACTCCCTTCTCTTGTGTTTGCCCTAGGAATTGTCTTTGTGAATGGCATACCTACCATAAGCCTCCTTTCTCCTTTTTTTCTTAAAGCATGTCTTCTCTCCTTCCTTTGCGTTGTGCAGGTCTCTGGATTGTTCAGTATTCTGGTTACTGTCTTTCTTGGTGGTTCTGAGGGCATCTTGTAGTAATAATGGGGGTGGTATGAGTAATGCATTTCAGCTGCAGAAACTCTGAACCTAAAGCCCCTTTGAAATGCATAAACTCATAATGTGTGGTGAGACTTGTCATCCAAATGAATTGCAGTTCCATGGGTTCATCTGACTAGTTGAAATCACTTGCAGCTGCCAGATGTATAATTTCATTACCTTTGACATACTGTGCATATTTTTAGAAGCAGTAAGCTTTGAAAATCACTAAGTGAATTTGGTAAATAAAATTGCAAAAAAACTAATTTAGCTTGATAACTGGAGTAATGGATCAAATAAATTTTTCTAAAAACCTAGGTCAGATAATCCCAGGCCTTCCTGCTGATAATAATTTCAGTTTTATTATACTCTGCAGAGATGGTTCTTAAACTTTTAGAGGTCATGAACTCTCTTTCAAGAAAAAGTTTGCATATAATTTCAGGGCATTTTGAACCCCTGAATTTATTACCTTCATAGATTCTCAGTTAAGAACCCCCCTAGTTCTACAATGAAGTATCCTTTTTCAGATTCTTTTTTTCCAAAAAATAATGTTTGGAGAAGTACACGTGGAGTACAATAAGCAATTACATTTCTTAAAATTTTCAGCAAGGTAGAGAAAGCATTGTATTTAACTTAGGTAGGAGAAATTTTTCATAATTTAAAAATAAGCAAGGCAAATTGGAAAAAAAGTCTACAGATCATACACATCATTTTGCCATAGTCCTCTTTTATGTTATATTCTATAGTGTGTTTTCTTAACAGCCATGCTGTTTAGATTGAAATTACCATTTATGAAGACAGAGGCATGAGCAGTGGAAGATAAACATAGAATTAAAGGTAAATATGAAATTATATGATTTATATGTAGTTTTTGTAATTTTATAGTATACATGAATTCTCTTTCCTGTCTGGGAAATAATTTGTTAAATAGTGGCATATTCCCTGTATTGGCTTAATATTTAAGATGTGTATTTAATTTAAGTTCTATTTGGTGATACAGAATTTAATCATGATTTTTTTTCCTCTGTATTGTTTTCATACCGGTTTTTTTGTTACTTTGTTTTTTGGAGGTTTCGGTTTTTGGGGAGAGGGGATCTTATTTTAATATTTCAAAACCATCCTAGGCACTTAAATAGTTGGGTTTTGCATTTAAAAATCAGTTCAGAGATCTCCCTGCCTGTATGACTAATGGCTTTAAAAACCAAAGAAACATTTCAGAATGGAGAGAAGAGATTATGAATATTTCATAGCCCTGTAAAAGAAATTTTACCTCTAGCAGGCAGAACCATAAATTTAATTCTTTTGTTTAGAATGTTTATGTTCTTATATATCCATCAAATGACTCTGAATATGTGAGAAACAAATTAGGTAATACTAATAGAAATCTGTAGGCAAAATCACATAGAAGCCATAGTACATTAGCATAGTCTTCTAAGTGACAGAAAATTGTACTTCACTGTTTTTTGCCAATTTCAGTCATTTACTCTTTCTACAAATAGTGTTCTGCTGTTTTGCTTTCCTAATTAACTTCGTTTACAGGTATCTATCACTAATTAACAGGCAGCACAGAAGCAAAATCTACCAAAGTAAATATATTCCTTCCCAGGGCAATAGTAATAATAATAGCCACTGTTTTGAGGGCACCTGCTATATGCCAAGTAATATACAAATGGTATTTCTAATTATCACAAGAATTCTACGAAGTATTTCCCCATTTTATAGATGTACAAACTGAAGTACAAATAGATTAAATGATGTTCTCAAAGTCACACTGCTAATGAGTGCTGGAATATCAACCCAAGTCTAATTGACCATAAAACCCGTTTTTGACACCATACTTCTGCTAAGTACTTGCAGCCACAAGTATATGGAGAAAGGAAAGAGTTCATCAGATTATTGTAAGGTTTATTCCCTTTTTCAATACTCTTTAAAAAATACATTGTGTATGCCCCTGTATCATCTATTGAATCCTACAGACCAACATTCCAAAGCTGCCTTCTTTTAGCACTAGTGAATGTGTCACCTGTCTTGAAAGTCAAAGACCTAATGATGACGTCATCTGCCATATATTTTATTTCTTTGAAAAGGCTTCGTTTTGGAACACTTAGTGTTATTTGTCTATACACTTTCTCGCACAATTTCTCAAACGAGCAGTCAGAAACCTTATATGTGGTTTTTGTTACGTGCCATTGGAATAAGTTTGTTTTATCAATTGCAGCTGCATTGACTTGGCACAACCCACTTGTCATGACTCATTTTGTAGCTATTATTGCTAAATATAATATTTTTCTGAAGTGGTATGGGGTTTTGAGCAATTATACACCAGAGACTAATCAATCAATATTCAGACAACTGTGAAATTTTGAAATGGGAAAGATTTACATTAGGAACTTCTGGATAGTTTCATGAATGCAAATATTTTTGTTCAATACAATTTTCAGAGCTGTGTGTTCCTCAGGCCCAGGATCCAGTGTGGGCTGAAGTCTTGAGGGGGAAGGGGGGACCATAAGAGTAATTTAATTCTATCATTTTTCTTAAATCTACAAGGTGTCTTCAGGTTTAAGCATTATGTGGGAATTTAATGTTTTAACAAAAGAGTACCCAAATCATGGAGATAGCCTTTATTTTAAAAAGATTTTTAAACAAAAATTTTTTGTTCTTTTTAATTTTTTAAATATAGTATTAAATAGACTGGTGATGTTTTCTCTCTTTGGGTTAAGATTGTCTTTATTTTAAAATATGGAATATAGCATTATTCTAACACAATAAATTCATGATAATAAAAATAGTTAACACTTGATGGCACTTACGTGCCTGCACTGTTGTAAATGCTTAATTTTAATCATCACGAAAACTCTACAAGGTAGATACTGTTATCTGATTGTTCTGATGAGGAAACTCAGGCACTGAGAAAAGTTACTTCCAAGGCTAAAAACAGGTAGATATAGAAAGAGGCAGCCTGAACCCAGATTTGCTACCTAACTCTGTGCTATACTACCTCTAGTGACGTGGTTGGTCAAAGATCAAAATATACAGAGCTTGGATTTCTAGACTGTTGAGAGCTGTGTGCTCCCCTAGGCACACAGTACAGATGCATGTATTTTATTAGAATCCTAGATTAACAGAACATAGGCCACATATGAGGCACTCAGATCACTTGGTGTAAGAGAGATGGTTTAGAGGTTATTTTTATCATCCTTTTCTAAAACCTTTACTTTCCCCGTCTGATTATAGATCCCAACTCTAGCTGGGACCCTCATCTGTCCACTGGCCAATCGCAGAGTGTCCCCTACCTCCTCTCCAGAGCGTCATTCCTTTGTATCTGCTGCCAGAGCCACGGTGCCATTTCCTCCAAGGACTAACTTTCTAATATTCCACACCTGGAGTGACCTCTCGTCGCTCAGCATCCACTTTATGTCTCCAAATTGTGTAGGACTCTGTAATCTTTTGATTAGTTTCTGAGAAAACACAATGAAGCATTTCACTTTTTTATTCAAAGCCATTAATAAAATATGTAGTTAGTCAGCCCAACTCAAAGTTTATTTCTTATCTGCCACCAGTCCCAAATGGTTCTCGTCATTCCTTGGCCCAGCTTCCCAGGTGGCTGTAGACTTCAAAGTGATGTGTTAGCCAGTGTTCGGTCTTATTCCCCAAATAAAATGCTTTACTCCAGGATTTCAGTGAAGGGTAGGCTGTGTCTGTGGTTTTGCTAATGCATGTCCCAGATCTCAAAGAACTACCAGTTTTGCCATGACTCAAATCTTAAAGATGTTTCTGCCATTCAGTTTCTCAAACTGAAGCTCATTGGAAAAATAATGTGTAATGTTATTTGTTTTATTATAGCAATTATTCCTAATTAAAGCAGTATTAAATGCAATTTCCAGTTATTTTTCTTTGGAGAATTTTGTTATTATTGTATTACCTTGAATGTT
>NW_011888789.1:14488202-14493602 GCF_000151845.1 Pteropus vampyrus
ACTTAGTGTTATTTGTCTATACACTTTCTCGCACAATTTCTCAAACGAGCAGTCAGAAACCTTATATGTGGTTTTTGTTACGTGCCATTGGAATAAGTTTGTTTTATCAATTGCAGCTGCATTGACTTGGCACAACCCACTTGTCATGACTCATTTTGTAGCTATTATTGCTAAATATAATATTTTTCTGAAGTGGTATGGGGTTTTGAGCAATTATACACCAGAGACTAATCAATCAATATTCAGACAACTGTGAAATTTTGAAATGGGAAAGATTTACATTAGGAACTTCTGGATAGTTTCATGAATGCAAATATTTTTGTTCAATACAATTTTCAGAGCTGTGTGTTCCTCAGGCCCAGGATCCAGTGTGGGCTGAAGTCTTGAGGTGGAAGAGGGGACCATAAGAGTAATTTAATTCTATCATTTTTCTTAAATCTACAAGGTGTCTTCAGGTTTAAGCATTATGTGGGAATTTAATGTTTTAACAAAAGAGTACCCCAATCATGGAGATAGCCTTTATTTTAAAAAGATTTTTAAACAAAAATTTTTTGTTCTTTTTAATTTTTTAAATATAGTATTAAATAGACTGGTGATGTTTTCTCTCTTTGGGTTAAGATTGTCTTTATTTTAAAATATGGAATATAGCATTATTCTAACACAATAAATTCATGATAATAAAAATAGTTAACACTTGATGGCACTTACGTGCCTGCACTGTTGTAAATGCTTAATTTTAATCATCACGAAAACTCTACAAGGTAGATACTGTTATCTGATTGTTCTGATGAGGAAACTCAGGCACTGAGAAAAGTTACTTCCAAGGCTAAAAACAGGTAGATATAGAAAGAGGCAGCCTGAACCCAGATTTGCTACCTAACTCTGTGCTATACTACCTCTAGTGACGTGGTTGGTCAAAGATCAAAATATACAGAGCTTGGATTTCTAGACTGTTGAGAGCTGTGTGCTCCCCTAGGCACACAGTACAGATGCATGTATTTTATTAGAATCCTAGATTAACAGAACATAGGCCACATATGAGGCACTCAGATCACTTGGTGTAAGAGAGATGGTTTAGAGGTTATTTTTATCATCCTTTTCTAAAACCTTTACTTTCCCCGTCTGATTATAGATCCCAACTCTAGCTGGGACCCTCATCTGTCCACTGGCCAATCGCAGAGTGTCCCCTACCTCCTCTCCAGAGCGTCATTCCTTTGTATCTGCTGCCAGAGCCACGGTGCCATTTCCTCCAAGGACTAACTTTCTAATATTCCACACCTGGAGTGACCTCTCGTCGCTCAGCATCCACTTTATGTCTCCAAATTGTGTAGGACTCTGTAATCTTTTGATTAGTTTCTGAGAAAACACAATGAAGCATTTCACTTTTTTATTCAAAGCCATTAATAAAATATGTAGTTAGTCAGCCCAACTCAAAGTTTATTTCTTATCTGCCACCAGTCCCAAATGGTTCTCGTCATTCCTTGGCCCAGCTTCCCAGGTGGCTGTAGACTTCAAAGTGATGTGTTAGCCAGTGTTCGGTCTTATTCCCCAAATAAAATGCTTTACTCCAGGATTTCAGTGAAGGGTAGGCTGTGTCTGTGGTTTTGCTAATGCATGTCCCAGATTTCAAAGAACTACCAGTTTTGCCATGACTCAAATCTTAAAGATGTTTCTGCCATTCAGTTTCTCAAACTGAAGCTCATTGGAAAAATAATGTGTAATGTTATTTGTTTTATTATAGCAATTATTCCTAATTAAAGCAGTATTAAATGCAATTTCCAGTTATTTTTCTTTGGAGAATTTTGTTATTATTGTATTACCTTGAATGTTGAGAAGATGTGGTATGTGTTGCTTGTTCCTTACAAAAATAAGCACAATAAAGTGGATGCTAAACCATCAGACACATAAATGTCCCTGCTGTTTCCCTGAAAGTGTAATAAGCAAGTATAATAAATATTTTAATTATAGTTTTGTTATAAATATAACTTATGAGAAAAAATTTGATAGGAATAATACTGTATATTGCTAATTTTTAACTATCTCTGCTGGCAAACCTTATTCATAGACTCTTATATACAGTATTCAATGCACAGAAATCTTATGATTGGTTCAAGTACAGTAAGTTAAGTAATTTCCAACTAAAACTCAAGTCTGAGTCAACATTTCTAGTTCCTTTGGCCGTATGTTCTCAGCATTAGGGCTTCTATGCCCTTCATTCACACATGGGCTTTGAAAGAGAGCACCATATTTGGGAGAGAGTTAAGAAATATTTTAGGAGAGAATGAAACAGTTAAGTTTTACTTTCAGAGATATTGTAGGTGCTAATACTGGATTTAATCTTTCATATGTAATTCCTTTTATGGATCTGTTAGTTATTCAATAAATTCCATAGGTCTGTGTAATATTTTAATTGTATAAAACTCCTTTGTTACTTTATAGCCTGAAATAATGTCTGTCTGCCTTTTAAACCCATTGCAATAACTTTGCTGAAATATTAACACATTAGTAAAACTTTTCTTAAACAAATTGTCTCTGTGTCATGTTTGATGTGATTTAGTAACATGATAAATGATGTAGCATTAAATTTGGCAGATAGACAATATGCAGTACTAGAATTACTGGTACAGTGCAGCTTGGTATTTATGAACAGACATCGTACATTTATATAGTTCGTTACACTTAAGTGTTTTACATGCTTATAAGAGCAGATATGTTAGCTAAATAGGTAAAAACCAAGAAATAGTCCCTAAGTCAAAAATAGATTGAACTAATTAAGAGACTGGAATGTTTCATTAGGAAAAAAAGTATCACAGTTGTTACTACCTTAAATCATCTGGTCACGATGAAATGCATTTGTAGAGATTAACAGTTTATAAAATATAGTTTTATCTATATCCAAGGGTTTTTTGTGAGATTATTTTTTCTTTGTAAGATTTTCAGCTTTTCTTTCCTGTCCAAATTAATAGTAATATTCATGTGTAGCCAAGCCAGTAGTCAAAATAGAGGTCATAAGACCCAAATTAAGTTCCTTCATATTCCACTTGGCCCTGGCTCTTGGCATAAACTAAAGTCATAGTTTCTCAAAAGTAACATGCTTTGTTTCTTGTTTTGTTTATTTTCATATAAAGGAGGTCAGAGTATTAGTGCTATATTTGATTTATGTACTTATTTCTCCTTCCCCTTTCCATGCTTCTCTCTTCCTGCACCCCAACTCTTCTGCCCAACAATGGAGATTGTAAATTCCATAAAAGCAGGGACTGTTCCTACTTACCCTTGCGTCCATCCCTAACTCCAAGCATTATCATAGACGGTGCTACGTACGCTTAGCACTCACATATTTGTAAAGTGAATAACTGAATGTGATACAAGTTGACAGCTAGCGGAGTTGCTTTACTACATCTTGATTAGTAAGGTGTTTGACTTGATAAAATAGTAAATTGTATACTCCCCTTTTAACAATCTTAGAACAAGACTTTTAAAGTCTTGTTCTAAGATTGGAAAGAAACGATACCTGGCTCAGACTCCATTAGAGTGGATTTTTGCCTAGAGATAACTACTTTTGAGGATTCGAATGACCATTCTTTAGGTCAAGAATTCCTAGGGGATGGGAAGGAACTGCATTCAAAATCTCTGAAGTAGATAGGTAATGTAAATAATGAATAAGCCTCTTACTCATACTTTGTCCTTTTTATTATTTTGTCTATCATTGACATTACCAATATGTAATGTTAAATCTAGATATGATTAAAGTTAGGAAACTTTTTTTTCCCGGCTTTATTGAAATATAATAGACAATTAGTTGCTCGTATTTATACTGTGCAATTCAACGTTTTGTTGTTGTTGTTGTTATAGTTGGCATATATTCATTTCAGTTGTACAGCATAGTGATTAGAGGTCTATATAACTTACAAAGTGATCACCCCACTAAATTTAGTACCCCTCTTCTCCCTTACATGTTTATTACAAATTATTAACTATTTTCCTTATGTTATACATGATATCTCCCTGTCTGTTTTGTAACTATCCATTTGTACTTCTTAATCCATTTGCCCTTTTTTACTATCCCCCCAAACTCCCTCTCATCCCTTAGCCCTCAAAATATTCTCTGTATCTATAAGTTTATTTCCATTTTTGCTATTTTGTTCTTTAGATTCCACATGTATGTGAAATCATGTGATATTTGCCTTTCTCTCTCTGGCTTATTCAGCACAATACTCTCTAGGTCCATCAAGGCAATCTTTTTTCCATCCCCTTCTTTTTAGTCTGTGTGTGTCTCTTAATCTGAAGTGAGTCTCTTGTAGGCAGCATATGTAAGGGTCTTGTTTTCTTATCCACTCTATCTTTTGGTTGGAGCACTTAATTCTTTTCCATTTGCAGTACTTGTTGATAGGAATGTAGTTATTACCATTCTTTATTCATGGTTTTGATACATGTTTTTTTCTTCTTAAAGAAGTCCCTCCAACATTTCCTGTAATACTGGCTTGGTGTTGATAAATTCCTTTAGCTTATTTTTGTCTGGGAAGCTCTTTATCTGTGCTTCGACTCTAAATGATAGCTTTGCTGGATAAAGTATTGGTCGTAGATCCTGGGTTTTCATCACGTTGAATATTTTGTGTCAGGCCCTTCTGTCCTGCATAGTTTCTTTTGAGAAATCAGCTGCCAGTCTTATGGGTGCTCCCTTGTAAGTATCTAACTGCTTTTTTCTTGCTACTTTTAAGGTTTTCTCTTTGTATTTAACCTTTGGCATTTTAATTATGATGTGTCTTGGTGTGGGCCTCTTTGTGTTCTTTTTTCAGACTCTCTGAGCTTCCTGGGATTGTATGTCTATTTCCTTCACCAAATGAGGGAAGTTTTCCATTATTTCTTCAAATATCTCTTTAACTTCTTGTTTTCCTTCAGGTACCTTTACGACATGGATATTTTTACATGTAATTGTGTCCCATAGGCTCCTTAAATTATTATATAGTCTTGGCTTCTTTTTTCTTGCTGTTCTGATTGAGTATTCTTGGCTTCCTCATCCTCTATATAAGTGGTTCAATCCTCTTCTTTATCCACTCTGTTTATGCCCTCTAATATCCTCTTCATCTCAGATAATGTGTTCTTCATTTCTGACTGGTTCCCTTTTATAAGTTCTATTTCCATTTTTATGGGTTTTTTAAATCTCTTTGTTAAAGTTCTCGCTGAGTTAATCTACTCTTCCCCTAAGTTCATTGAGCATCTTTATAACCAGTGTTTTGAACTCTGCATCTGTTAGATTGCTTGACTCCGTTATTCCTGGATCTCTGTTCTGCTCTCTCATATGGTTTCTGCTTCTTTGTCTTCCCATTTTGGCTGCCTTTCTGTTTCTGTTTATACATAGAAACTAAGTAAAGCTTCTAAGTCTCCCAGTCTTATTAGCAC